>NW_006768792.1:669675-826646 GCF_000204055.1 Melampsora larici-populina 98AG31 | reverse complement strand
TCCACATTATGAACCATACCTATCACCCTTTGTTACATCGGCCACACCTTATCATCCATCACCTTTAGAATCATCACAAGAACATCATAGTCATGAGATCTGGCCACCGCATCAAACAAGATATAACCGGTCCAAATAATGAATAGATTCCATCTTATCATCAAAGTCTAGCTGTGGATATGTGCGCACTGGTCTTGATGAACCCATCTCTCTTAGCTTAACACAAGCCCGCATACATAAATCAATCTCTTTAAATCTTCATTTAATCAAGCCTCATACTTTTAGTTCAGTTTTAACTGTTTACCCTTTTGATTCACAAGCAGAGGATGAAAAATTAAATCAAGACTCTGGACCAGATCGTCTACTTTCCAAAGCTATCTTTGATCAAACAACGATGATGAAGTCAAACTATGAAAAGGTCAAAACCTGGAAAGATTTTGGTATGTCAAATATTCAATCATGGTTTTGTTTGGGCTGGATCTGACATGAGCTTCAATATGTTTGCAGCAAAAGCTCGTATGTGTCTAGACAGAAATTGGAGTTCAGGCAATGGCCATTGGATATCAGCTATGAGTCCAGTTTGGAGATTTACAATTTAATCATGGGTTTAATTATAGGGTAGCCATGTCAGAGTCAGGAAAAGTAGTTAACCAAAATGGCTCGCACTACACTTCGTTTGGTCGTGGGTGCTTGGAATCTATAATCTGTTATACATATCTGAAAGAGAGACTCTTGCAATTGAAATGGCCAAGATCTTGGAGAAGGTTTCGTTTGTCTTGCTATGTCTTCAATTACACTTTGAAATGACTACACCACATCTTTAAGATCAATCTGCATTATCTTCTTTATATGGAAAAATGGGGCATATAAGGTGGTTTTTTCAATCTCGATATCCGCCGTATGTGTAACAGTACTGATTAGATATCTTATGTTATACCGCAATAGGTGTAATTGCTTTTACAAGTGCAGCTCAACAAAAACATTTTGGACAAGTACCAATCCAGAAGCTATATGGCCATCACCATCAGTTGAGTGCAGTTACTTTTGATGAAAACTGTCACTGAAGAGCCCTTTACATATTGATCACAAGATGCTTGAGAAAATATATACAAAGATATCTTGAACTAATGTATTCCAATGATAGATGATCTGAAGCATTTTTTGAATCAGGTCTCAAAGTGAACCAAAAGAAAAAGACTCAAAATTGTTATATATAAAGGACTTTATCTTTTCCCTGGGCAAAATCGAGATCAAAACAATATCCAATACACAAATGATATTATGTAAGAGAAATATAAAAGTAATCACGGTATTTATATTCATCCTTAGACTTGTTAGAGTCACATCTGGTAATGTTTTTTTGTACAAGTGATTTTAGAACATTACTTCACGTATCTTTTTCTCTCTGTTTCTCTCTCTCTCTGTTGGGTAAGCAAAATGATTCATGAGTTTATTTAAAATGACAATTGCAAATAGAAAAAAAAGAGAGAATCAAATGAATGTTAGAAAAGGAAAAAACAGAAAAACAGAAAACAAAAAGAAATATTCAAACAAATCCAAAAAATTGATATTGTATGAATGCAAAGGAGAAAAACAAAATTAGGAAAGAATTAAGACCCAAAGCAGACAAAAGGCATAGTAAAAGTAAAAAGTAAAAAGGAAAAATAAATATTGAGTTTTTGTAGATGTTTTTCTTTCTTCAAAAAATTGCAAAACAAAAGAAGTAAAAAATGTAAAGAGTACAGAGAAAAAATCCAACAAAAAAGAACAAAAAGGTTTTCTATATACTTTGAACAAAAGGAATTAAGTAAAAAGGGGGATATCTAGACAATGCTGCAAGATTTAGCTCTCAGCAAAAAAAAAGTAAAAGTAAAACACTATGCAAAAAAAAGAAAAGAAAAAAGAAACTCCAGCCGAGAAATCTAGAAATCCATTTCAAAGAAGGAGATTACGTAAAATATCAACGATGAACCGATCTATGAATCCCACCACCTTCGCTAGCGGTTCTAAAACTAATCAGACTCGAAACCAAATCATCAGGTCCATTAATTCCTAAAGAGTTTTGATGATCATCCGAATTGAGGATCCGAAGCTGCAAACCATTCATGATAATGAGGTGAGGAACCCGAGCCCCGATTAGGTAAACAAATCCAACATGATTGGTCTTGATTCGTCGATTCTTCTGTCCATGATCTAGTTTGAGTTCGAATATGTGATGGGGGTGGTGATTCGAATCCAGTATCTAATCTAATCCTTTCTCCAATCCCAGTAGGTAAAGGTGTTGTCATCGGATCGGATGAAGTCGTTCTATTCG
Organism: Melampsora larici-populina 98AG31; assembly: GCF_000204055.1. Taxonomy (NCBI): domain Eukaryota; kingdom Fungi; phylum Basidiomycota; class Pucciniomycetes; order Pucciniales; family Melampsoraceae; genus Melampsora; species Melampsora laricis-populina. The sequence continues at coordinate 824,332 of NW_006768792.1, read as the reverse complement.
AAAGGGTAATCACTTGGATTGTTTCTACTACTGCTGTCATTTTGACACTTTCAGATCTAGATTGAGTCTTCTAATCGGTTGTTGTTGTTGTTGTTGTGAATGTTTTCCATTCTTCTTTTTCTGTTTTTCATTATAAAACTTGGCATTCGTTCGATTTTCATATTCTAACTCATGATCTGATCTTAATCTTGCCATAATAATACTATCAGCACCTTTACAGATCAATTTGATTTTTCCATCCGGACATCTAACCAAATGACTCATTTGTTTTCTAGAACTATTGAATTCGATAATCTTCAAAAGTTGATACTTTTGTTTGACGCCCAAGATTTCTAAATATAATTGGTCACCTAATTTCTTCACAAACACAAATCCTAAATCTCTTGCTGCTGCTACTAAGGCTGCTTCACCTGGACTTTCAGCTTTATATTCGATTTTACCTTCACTTTTACCTGCGTTCACATCATGACATAAAGCAAGTGAAGTCCAAAATTCAATCATTCTAATCCGATGTTCTTCTGATTCAAGATCTTCATTGAACATATCTTCCACTAATCCTGGTGAGATCAAGGTAAGACTTTCGGAATTTAAATATCGATGTCGAAAATGTCGATTCATCAAATCAATCATCCTTAGTTCAGATTCAGCTAAATGAGTAGCAGCTAAAGTCGGATCATCTAATGCAGATGGATCATGATCAGCCCCTCTTTTAGCTGCTCCTCTCATCGCATCAGTAACGCCTTCTCCATAAGCAATACCTGAAATCGAACAACGTTGAAATTCCATGACGTTTTGAGTTAAAGTGCCTGTCTAATCACTAAAGATATATTCGATTTGACCTAGATCATCTGAAAGATTTGATGATTTAGGTTCAGCTGGACAATTCGAGGGTTCATAGTACATTTCGATATCTCTGAAAATCGTCAAAGCTTCGATCGTTCGAACAAATTCGAGAGTGATGACCAATGAGATGGGTACAATTGATTGAAACAGAATCAAAGCTGCACTGTGAGATGCTCAAAAAGATCAAATCAATATTCAACTTGAACCAGAAGCCAAAAGAAAAAGAGACGAACCCGAAAGTGACCAATGCATCTAATGTAGCAATCAAAAAGATACTTGCGTTTTGTTCATAATAATAAGGACTAGTCGACGTATTACCTGAATAGATTCCATCTCCAATCGCATTGATAGCACAGAGTAAAACCAAGATGACAAAATTGATGATCACAGCATAATTGGTTTCATCTGAGATTTTGGCTTTCTTGGAAGGAGTATCACCTATGAAAAATTCAGAAAAAATCAGTATCATTTAGAATGTTGAATTCCAAAGAAAAGTCTGCTAACCTTGATCTAACATGATTTTAGTATCTTTACCAGTAAAGACCACTAAACCCATAACCCGTTGAGTATTTCTCAAAGTACAACCTCTCAATAACATCTCATTAACCCCAATCACTTTCCTTTTCTCAGATCCTTTTTCAAGTTTACGTCCTTCACACTACAGAAAATGTAATCTTTACCGGGCGGAAAAGAAAACTACTGACATAGAAAAATCCTGAGGCAACAGGAAAAGAGCTAAAAATCTGAAAAAATATGCACCTTTTTCCTAGACGTTGGGGCGTCATGATGAGTATTTTTTTGTATTTTACGCACAGATATTGGTTAATGAACTAACAATAAAGGCTGAAAATCATCAAAAACCTGCCTGTAACAATAGCTGAAATTTGGGTCATGATTATGACAACAATATTTTGTGGTCTAAAAACTTCAATAACTTTGGCAATTCTGCTCCAAATAACTTGATTGTTGGTTCATTCAAAAGCTAAACCATTCTCCTTTACACTTCATAAAGGCAGCAAGGTGTTATCTTGTCATGTAAACACTCTACATTTGTTCAAACAATTCTACATGAATAGCTCTGTAGGATCTTTTGCAGACCAGCTACAGATGTGATATCACAATAATAAATGTACAGGAAAGGCCCACCTTGTTTATGAACTTGAAATTGAGTGATTTGATCCAGAACTTCAAAAGTTATTGATGTTTGAAGATTTCAAAATCCTGTCTTCAAAATCATGGGCCAAATTTCAGGTATTGTTACAGGTGGGTTTTTGATGATTTTCAGCCTTTATTGTTAGTACATTAGCCAATATTTTTGTGTAAAATACAAAAAAATACTCATTATGACGCCCCAACGTCTAGGAACAAGGTGCACATTTTTCCAGATTTTTAGCTCTTTTCCTGTTGCCTCAGGATTTTTCTATGTCAGTAGTTTTCTTTTCCGCCCGGTAAAGATTAACTTTTTTGTAGTGAAAGTAGCCATCTACCCAGTATATCCCACTTGTGAATCTTACTAGAGATGTGACAGGTTTTCTCATGTTTTCTACCTTGTACTATTATTACGTAGTTCAATCTGATGGGGTATGCTTAAAGTTGTGAAAATGAATTCAGATTTTTCACTCAAATCAAGTCATGCAAAAATTTCTCTGCTTAATAACATAGTGTAATGATTGACATAGCAAGACAGTGGAACCCACACAATTCCATAATTTGGGTGAACATCTCAGGCTACACTATTTTTCAGGTTACACAAATTGGCATAATATCCCATGATGCATGATTATATGCAAAAAAGAAAAATGCATAAATATAGGCATTTTTTTGGGTAGGGGTAACAGGTCGGAGCTCAGGGATGTGGTGTATTTCAGGGGTCAGGTATCATGCATATTGTTATGCATCATTCATAAAGGCCAAAATTGATGATCACATACAGGTGAGCATTGTACACTTTCCTGAATTCTCCAAAAAAAGATTGGTTTTCTGTCAGATGCCTTCAATCAACAATTTTGGTAGTGCTCAGGTGATCAGGTTGATTTGCTCAATCTTTGCTGTGTTCTATCTAGACAAGCAACAAAATTGTTATGCATTTGTTCCACTGATGCATGTCTCCAATCAGTTGTTTCATTATTACTCATCAATCTTCTTCTTCTGCCATTGGATAATTGAGTGGACTGATTAGGAGGATCATTTGAAGTTTTGAATTGATTAGCTAAATTTGTGGCATTGGGTAGTACTAGTGGCAGACATGGCATGGTAAAGCCTGGGAACTGGTTGTAGGATAGCATAGAGATCTTGGTGGCTGAAATTTTCAGCAGGAAGCACAGCACCCCTATATTCTGGGACACAGATTTCAGCTGGAGATTCAACACCCTGGATCCAAGCTCCCTGGCCATGCCTGGCACTGCGTGGTTTCCTCTACACTGCAAGCCATATTTGGTTGGATGTTTCTGAGTTGATTTTCCTCAATCTCATGACTGGCAAAGTTATTGAGTAAAAGGAAGATCTTCCTCTTGGCCTCTTATGGAGCTGTGGGTCCCACACAAGAAATCACATCTCAAGGATAAAAGATATGATGCTTTGTTCATATAATATCTGATTCCAAGCCTGGATTGGGTCTTCTTGTTGAAGCATTGAGTTGGTTTCCATCAAATGATGAAGGTGAGATGAATTGCCTGATCCATCAGCATTTCAGATCCACACAGAAGTGATTCTGGACTTTGAGCCTTTCACACCAGGAGTGCTGACACCTGCTAAGCCCCATTTCAGTAGCACCCTGTGAAAGACCCAGAAGAAGAGGTATCTTTGAGAAGAGTGATCAAAGGAAGAGAAAGATAGACAAAAAGGACTTACATGTAAAACAAGCCAGTCTTGTTCATATTGTAAAGATTTCTTGGTCTATATTAAGTCACAATCTCTTCAATTTATTCTTTTTCAGCTGTAACCATTTCAGGTTTGGCAGATCCAGCCTTGTCATGCTGCTTGAATTCACACAGGCCATGTTGGTTCTCAAACAAGTCAAGCCATCCACCATCAAGGGTGAGCCACTTCTGCCTGTCAATACTTTTGATTTAAGCAAGGTGATACCACTTTTCCTTGATTTGCTCTGCCAGCCTACAGAGTAAGTTACTTACTGCCTGGAGTACAAAGGAACATATTTGATAATAAGGACATATACAAAATAAGACAAATACATCTTCTCTCATAAACCACATCTGAGTTACAGGAAAACCACACACACTACACCAGATTGCAAATTTACCGCTGAGTTTAGAAAACTGAAAAGACATAGAAAATTATACACAAGGCAGAAGGGGTCAAAAAACTATGGAAAAAATAAGGGTTGCATTCCCCTGTGTGTGCCCAATATTTTGCATATTTTTACAGATTTTTACGGCAGCAGTGTATATCAGGTCAGAAACTCAGTTTATGTCCAAAACTGGCAGTCATGGAGACATTAACCCTGTGAGACCAATAAGATTGTCAAATTTGTGTGAAAATCTGGAATGTCTGCCCATTCTGCAAGCTACATGTTTAATTCACCAGATACACATTAGAATGAATGGTGTGTGTCCAAAAATGAAGAAGGTACAGCAATCACCGTCCCCAACAGCAAAGCTAGAAAAGCTTAGAAATCTGTTCCACAAGGGTTTCAGCATCCAAATGAAAACTGTAGATCCAGTATGTGGCTTTCATAATGTGCAACTGCCAAATTGATCAAAAGAAAATTGTTGTATTTGTGATTGTTGAAAAGTTTCTGCCCAAGCCTGGGTAGTTTTGGACAAAATTTGAGTTTCTGACCAAATACACCCAAGATCATTTTTCTATGGAACATCTTCAAAACTCAAGGTAAAAATATGAAAAAACATGCAAAATGATGGGAAATCACAGACTGATTCAACCAGAATTTTTTCAAATTTTTCCTACCTCTCATGCATTGCTGAAAATTTTCTACATCTTGACTTTTCTAAACTCCATGGTATATTATTGATTTGGCGTAGTGACAACTCACACTCATTTTCAAGAGTGAAACAGAAGGAAAATAATCAAGACAACCCAGTCAGTGTCTCTTAATAGACTGACTGCTTTGTACATAATGAAAAACAAGAAGCCATCTACACAGCATATTTGACCTGGCAGGGTTAGAACCCTGACCAGGTATGGGTTTTTGTTAGACTAAACCAACAAAAACCATGTCATCCAGGCAGAGAATTTATGGTACTCAAAACCACTAGGTTCAAGCCACCTTTTTCAAAAAATGTGAAAAACATAGATTCAAAGTTGATCTTTTTGCGGGGGAATTCCTGGGAATTCTCTGGAACTTTTTTTTTGGAGTTCTGTACGGTTCATTTTCTCCGCAAAAACAACATTTTGAAAGCAGGTTTTCAAGAAAGGTAGCACGGACCTAGCCGTTTTGAGTACCGTAATTATTCAAGCCCTGACCAGGCAGAATGTGATCACAATAACACAACTAATAAAACAATTCTGCTGTCAGTCAAACAAATATAAAGACTGAATGCTTTGTTGAGCAAAATGTACATGTACATACTTTTTGCTACATACTTTTTTTTAGCGGGGAAAACAAGTCCAAATAGATATTTGTTTTTTTCCCGCCAAAACAAAGTATATATGAAAACTAAATATGTGTACATATGTAGCTTTGTGTACCATAAATCTAACCTTTAGAACTCCAATTACTCAATAACCTTTTGAAACAACCAGCGAATTACTTTTACCATTAGATTCCATTCATAACTACATAAGATCCAATCTTGGTTCTCTGAACCCTTGAACCATTTTGTTTAAAACTGTCACCACTATTCCTTTTTTACCAACCAGACTGTTGTCAAAATAAGACCCAAAACTACTTGTAGACTTGCTACCAATGTCAAAGATATTCCTCAGATCTTATATTGATAAAGCTCTTCTAAAGTATGAGTTTGGCCTTTCCCTTAGATATGTATACTCTGTTGAAACACAAACAGGGCATTGAAAAGGTACCTCGATGAGTGTACAAGCAGACGCAAAAAGTTTACGTCACCCCGGGCCCCGACCAGCTTGATTCTGCAGTACACTCTTGGGTTAGTGAACTGGTCGGGCCCAGGGGGTGACGTAAACTTTTTGCGTCTGCTTGTACAAGTTTATGTTAATGTTTTTGTATGGGATTATGTGTGTATCATCTCTAATTTGTTTGAGTGTTGATGCTCTTAGATTAGTTATTGCAAGTTGAAGTGTCAATCAATACCATTCAATGTTGTTGTTAATCTTTTCTACTGTCATTTTTTCTCTCTAGATAATGTATTTGTATCATTGTTGTCTTGTCTCAATCTAAATCTCTTTCCTCATCTTTTGCAAAGGGAGTGAGTTGTATCGCATTGCCTTCAAAGTCTTATCTTACTGATATTCTTATGTGTTATAGGCCTCCATAAGATCTTTAGCCACAAGCCTTTGAGCTCATAGTTTTGTTTCTCACTTTAACTACTGCCTCCTGACTTTGAGGGATTTTCTTTTCACCTTCCATATTTTACTATCAGTACCTTATTCTTAATGATGTGTTCTGCTTTATTTCTTTTTAAGTTGTGTGTTGGTGTTCATTTGATTTGTAGCAGCTTCAACTAAAGTCAATTGAAGACATTTGCGTGTGATATTCATGATATGAAAAACAGTAAGGCTTGTTGTCTTTTGCAACAAGAAGTTTGTCAATCAAAATTTGTTCAGTTATAAAATTACCGCCTTTATCAAGCCATTTGTCATCAGCAGTAGAAATGTTTTTGCCAGTGTCTTGGCAAGTTTCAATATTGGCTTTTTTGAGGTGTCTTTCAGTTTGAAGCCCTTTCTCGAGTGATAGGAGCTTGTGCTCCTCCAAGTTTTGATCAGATGAAACAGCAGCAGGAAGGAGGGGAGTTGGTGCTACATGGATGATGTTGCCAATCTTTGTGGCATGTATGGGATTATGGTGGTCAACTTTGAGGGGCTCAACCGCCGGGGAAGGGGTTTCTGAATCATTCATGTTTGGTTTTGTTTGTGATTGAAGCTTACCCTTCTGAAGCTATGCTTTTTGGCTACAGAGATCCGCTTTTTCAAAGTTTGACCTATGCATTCTGGCATAATTATACAAGAAACCTAGCCTTGGGCCCGGGCCAAGTTTGAGAAGCCCTGGCCTATACAAAATGACTAAATATGCAATTGCATGGGTTCGATTGTATACGTTCAATACGAGCTTAGAGGGACGCAAACAAAGTTGAGCTTGGGAAATAGATACATGCTTAACCAAGCCATAACGCAACATTTGCAAGACACCAGGACAGTTATTGACATACAAAGGAAACAAAGATAACTAGACTTTTCGAATTCAAGCAATGAACTTTGTTCAACTTTTGATTCAAGCACACAAGATTCCAGCCACCAAGAGTTTAGAGTAGTTCACTTTCTTCCTTTCTTCTTCTTAGAAGAACCTGGTGGTTTTGAACTAGGTTTTTGAGCGGAAGTTTTGTTTGTCTTTTTTGACTCGATGGATTTTGAATTTGAATCATTTGATGGGATTTCATCTGTTGTAATCTCTGGAGCTTGAGAATCGGCAGCTTCTAAGACTCCATGTGAGACTGCTGGTGAATTGTATGGAAGTCTCAAGGAGATCAGAGGCAATGGTCCACTGATTCTGTCATCAATTGTAGGTGGCGGTAGATTTAATCGCTTTGATTCAAGTGGTCGCAAAAGAGTACCGAGTCGACAGAGAAGCGTATATTCTAGTCCGATTGAAGCACAGATTGAGATAATCAATATAAATCATTGTCTCTGATTGAAGGTAATCCATTCTCAATCGAGACTCACTATCTTTGATGGACCTAACAGTCGGTTTTCCTCCTTTCTTGATCAAAACTTTCACTCGACCTGGGTTCTGCCAATCCGAAGGATGGGTCTTGTCATTCTACTAAAGATACTCAAAATTGAATTGGCTTGTTTTCCAAATATGAGTCTTCAAAGAACAATAAGCTGACCTCTAATTGAGCTGGAAATCCGATTTGACTACAAACTTGTTGAATATGATGAGCTAATGGCCACCGTAGTGAGTACTTCAAGCTAACTCGTCTTCCACCTGTCTTATATGGTACTTTAGCATCTAAATAGATCGGATAAATGGTTTCCCAACTGTGTAATCCAAGAGGCAGTTATTATCTCTCTCTGGCTCTTGGGGTATATAAAAGGTTTTAAGAGAAATACTAACTTTTTCCATCTGGTTCTATCAGGTTCTCGTTTCTCTTGTGGCATCATTCCCATCCCACTACTTCCACCCATCATCCCACTGAACATACTGGCCAGATCCGCCATATTGGGTGGTACGGATCCCGAGGCCATCGGATGTGGTAGAGAACTTCCAGGTATGGCGGATGAAGATGATGCTTCTACGAGTGGAAAATCGAAATCGTCAACATCCTCTGGTGCAATTGGTGCCATCTCTAGTCGTAGGTAGTTGTGTGAATACGTAGATTCGATCGACTTCTCTTGCCCTCACCACCTAATCCGGCCCTATGTATTCCATTTTCTGACCTTCGGGGTAGCCCCGGGCCTCGATTTGGGGCCCGACCATTGTGGATGCTCTAAGGTGTAAGCTGGTGTAAGTCCCTCTGGGACTTAAGTTATTGTCTCAGTCTGAAATCAAAAAAAGTTGATTAATTCTGGTTAATTTTTTTCCCCTTCGGAACATCAACAGACATCAACAGCTTCTGAAGTACAAAAAAGATGGCAGCCCAGATCGAACATCGTACGTTGGAAGTGGGTACACTGCAGATAAAAAATCGCCAACCTTTCCTTCCATCAAGCGTCCTGATCCGGCTTCCCTTTTGATCTTCACCTTCCAGATCAACGGTTGCTTTAAACGATTTACCGTCCTTGTGAAGTCCAGAAAGACGATTGATGTGACGGCCTTCCTACCTAGAATAGAAGATCCAAGTCGCAGTTATGAATTTAAGCTGAAGAGTCGAAATAATGATTCAACAACGGCAGCGGGGCAGCTGGCGGTGGAGTCGAGTGAAGGTGACCAACGCGAGTTGGTTCTCCATCTGAGCAAGACCTTCCGCGAGACTTATAGTCCTGCATGGGGGTTGCTGCTGCAAGTCAGTCTAGTTTAACATTGGTATACTTATAGTCGCCTTTTTCGTGACATTAAAGCGGCGTTTGTTTGCGTGTGGATCGATTTTACACCTCTTCAGTTTGGCATTATTCGCGCGGGCAACTTCCAAGCCTTTCACCTGTCGTCTCTTGAATCCAAAGACTCGGCCGGATGGAAGACTACTGTTATTGGGAAAGCGTCAGATATAGTGAGCTGGTTCGATGGTATAAGTGTTCATGTGAGTATCTGAGCTCCCTCTTGCTGGCTCAAGTTGAACATCGAGCGGCTTTTACTAAATGGTGATCACAGGATTCTCTTTACTTCAAAGCACGGCTATTCCATCCGGAAGCTTCAATTGATGTTAAAGCCTTGATTAGTCAGCGCCGTGAGTTAGATGACCTGCGGAGAGCGATGCGTCGAATGCGCACTACATTTGAAGCCCTCCAACGACCCTCAATCGACATCACTCGTCTAGTCTTTCATCCCAAGCGTAAAGGAACTGTCAAGAATCTATATGTTCCAAGTCATATACTCACTCGGTTTGATTACTTTCAATCATGTAAGCTTCACCTCGGCAATCCGACCTAGCCTCACAACCCCTGATCTGTATGGGAACTTTCCTAGTGCATTCACAAAAATATTCTGAAACCGCACAAACAGACGATTCACTGCCTCCATTGAATGAAGCGACGCGACAAGGTGGTGAAGGGTTCATCTACGAAGATTCTGATGATGAATGGGATATTGATGACGATCCTCGCGAGCCCCTAAACGTATACTCACATCAATTTTGCATTTTCTACCATACCAAGGTTCCTCAGTTCCAGCTTGAGAACGCATTAATTTGATAATTGTTATTTGGATATGTGATTACAGACCGATACATTTCAGGCTACCATCCATGTCATGGACACATCGTCAGTCTTTACATTTTCATATGTATCACGGCGTCAACTCAAACTCAATGTCATCGCACAGTCGACGAACCTATCAGGCATTCATAGATTATGCATTTTGCGGGTGAGCGGAAATCAAAACTTCAGGTTGAATACAGATTGCTGAATGTCTGAACCTGTCAATCCAATTCTTTCTTGCGACTAGGGCTTTGTACTTTGCACCTCCCCAATCTGCGTACCGCAAATTTGTGCTAGAGTGTAAACCCGGCGATGTGCCAATTCCTCCATGGCATGAGTGGGCCGAGGATAATATTACATCTCATACCATCGTACCTGAGTACAAAACTCCCACAAGCCCCAAGAGCTTATACAGAATGGCCGATAGTAAGCACAGTCCGACATCATGTACTTGAATCAAGCCCCCTCTTTGAATCTCTCTGACAGATCTCTCTGACGGTTATCAGTGTTGATGATTCCTGAACTGAAAGATGTATGCCGAGAACAGATCTTCGATTGCTTAAACATCGAAAATGTGGTATCGGAGATTCTGAGCCCACTTTTTCAGCATTATCAAGAATTGCGTATATCTGGCTATGAATTTATACAAAAGAACTGGGACTCAGTTGTGCAAAGAGGTGAAATGAGTCGTATACTTACAAATCTCTCGAGTGAGGAGGCAGTTCTTGTCAACGAGACCATGTTGAAAGTCCTCACATGTGGTGTACCTAAAGGGTAATACGAGGTTTTCTGCTTTGATCTCAAGTCATGTTCACTTTATACTTGTCTGATATCTTTTTGACGCAATTCTGTCTCGCTAAAATACAATCGAGCTACATTCACGTGCATGTTAACTACATACTCTCAATCTTTAGCACTGTATGTACTATGTTGTAAAAATATGTTGTTTGTTAAATTTTGAAGCACCATGCACCCAGAGATTGGACAAATAAGGTATCTTGACAAGTGCTGACTCTGGGATACGCTATCTGCTCATTTTTGGTACCAATTGACAAATGGATAAGAAACCTGACAATGGGATCATCAGGTGATTTGCTTATTGTTGTGTTTTGATAGGTACTGGCTCTGATCATAATGTACTGTTTATGTGAGTCTGGCAATTCTCAGAACCAGATATTGTGAAGGAATGCTCTTTCACTTTTGACAATTATGCAGATGCTTACTCCAGTTCAAAATTCTGTGTTGCAAAATCTTCACTTTGCAGGCTTTTGGCAACCCATTTTGGAGCAGCTTGGAGATATCCCTCACATAAAACTGAGATGGTGCTTTCTTAGACCTTGGGGAGATGATTGAGAGATAAATTCTGTTTGGATGACAATCAAACATTAATCAAAGGGCTAAAGTCACAAGTTGAAAGACAGACTTGTTCTAGCTTACCCATTTTTGATCACATCAATGTGAAGGCTAGATCTAAGGGTTTGTTGACAAAGATTGAGATCACCTCCAAAAGGTCTCATGATTGATAATGAGATTGTTGGATGAGTAATACAATAGTATCTCTTCTGAATAATCTAAGTACAACTCTGATCTGTGACATGTTTATACATAGGTGTCATCTAGTATGTGTAACAATTCATAACACAAAGAGCCTTTACACCACTGGGGCATTCTGTGTCAAATGATTGCATCACCAAGTCTTAATTTGCTCATTGTCTCACATTGGCCTGTGGGTGGGCTGCCCAGAGCAGCTTTGAGCCCAGCCTGTTATGAAATGCCTCCAGACTGGCCACCTCTGCCCTTGGTCCACCAGGGGCCTAGCTCTGGCCGTTGTTTGACCACAGATCAATCACAACACCACCAAGTGACACCACCACCAGTCACAAACACCAGTCCATCACACCATGTTCACCCCTTTCACAACTGCCACCATGAACAGCTCAACCCAACTCATTTGATTGAACCCTCCCCCATATAAGTTGCTTGCCACCCTACTCACCTGGTCTTTTTCATCAATAGTGTGCTGACCACGAGTTGTAGATTTTCTTGGGAAGAAAAAACCCCCACTGGACCAGGTTATTGATGCACTGTATCACAGACTCCAGCTACTAGTCACTGGCAGGGAAGAGACTACCACTGACTTCAAGAAGATTGCAAGCAAATTTCAATATGTTTTCAATAAAATTTCAACATAACTTCAACTGGACCTAAGAGCCAGCACAAGTGACATGGGTGCATTATATGCAGGGGATCTCTGATAACATGCAATCAATTGTGGGCTCAGTTCACTTTTGATTTTTCTCCAGCCTTCAATTTGTCACAACAAAATTCTTCAAGTCATGTCAAGATTCAACAAACAGATGTTTGATGACAATAACAACGAACAAGTGATCATGTATAAAATATATCACAAATTTAACATGCATATTGATCTTACTTCAGACAATTTAACCTGCTCAAATGCATACCCGCACAGCTGCATAATGCACGATAATGCATAGAAAAAATCTTGAATATTGAGGCTTTTTACTGCCAAATTTAACAACAGAATTGCATAACCCGTCAAAATGCAAAGCAAAGGTCCGCCACCAACACCACCGGCGCTCCGCTCCGCTTCGCTATATCTCAAAAATTCATGAGCGGAGCGATTCACACTATGATAAAACGCTAATCACCCCGCTATCTTTTTGGAAGCGCTATGACTCCTGAGAGCGGTGCAATTGTTGAGGTCGCTCCGCTCCGCTATGGGAAAATTTAACGTTCAAAAGTGCCTAAAAGCACTGTCAGGAATCTTTTACATAGAAAGGACACACACACCCAAGTATTCAAACAAAAAAATTACCCAGAACCATTAAAAAAGTAAAACCCAAAGCATTAGAAAATGCACAATTTGTGTATTTTCTTTTGATGAAAAGAATAAGCTAACCTGACAAAGTAATTGATAAGATCTAGTCTCTCTCCAACCTTCAATCCTGGCCAAATTCGCACTCACCTCACGTTTCATCAGACTTTCATCCAAAAACACAGGTCCAGATCTTAACATTTTAATCTTCTCTTCCAACGTGTTTGTATTCAAATACAAACACGTTGGAAGGCAATTGGTTTTGTATTTGGTGAAATTGAAGATGTACCCAAATGATCTTCTCCCCATCTATAAGCTACTCTTACAAACCTACTCACATAATCTTTACACCTAGCTCGGATGATTGGTTCACCTAAATGCGAAGTAATAGCTGAGATAATATGAAGAAAACAAATAACACATCCAACCAAACTTATGTGAGTCATTCATGGTATCTCCTCTCTTGAAATAAGATCATCCCACTTCAAATCATGAATAAAATACATACATCATCCATAAAACTATGATTCACTGAGTCTCTGACCAACTCATTCTTAGCACCAGTAAGAGTAGCATGAGAAAGCACGACCCCACCAATCACCAGCGTAGTCTTTGAGCCATCTTCTAAACCTCCACCACCACCACCCCCAGTTTTTGTTGTACTATTAGCCAAATTAGTAGATGCAACTCCAGTAGTCAAGGTCATTTCAGTTAAAGATCTTTCAGGTGGGATAGGTGAAAATGATCTCATGGGTTGAGACAACATTGTAATCTTGCCTGTCTCAATATTACAAAACACATCCCATGCTTCTGTATGTGATTTAAAAATTGGATTTGTAACACCAGATATATAACCAGGACTAGATCAAAAAAACAGGGAAAGGAAAGAGAAGAGAAGAGAAAGAAGTCAATCTTTTAAAAATCAATAACTTTTGCGGTTCTCCCGCAAACCACTTGATTTTGAGTCCATTGACAAGCTGAACCTCCTGTCTACAATGTTTCATAGCACATCACATACATAGCTAGTCTTTGTGAGATTCTACATAGCTACCTATGTGGAACTCTTACAGAGGACTGTGAGGGCTGGGTGCTCTTTGTAGGAGTACTCAGTTCTCACTAAAGGGTAAATGGTAGGTTTCTTAATTTTAACTTCTTTATTTCAAATATGTAGTAGGTACAAATTGAAGTAAAGAAGGAAAAAGAAAGAGAAAAAAAAGGACTGACAGTCTGTTTGGACAAATCCAGACAGACTTCAGTTAATTGACTCCTGAAGAGGAGATTTAGTAATTATAATAAGATGTTATTATAATAAATGAAGGTTGGATCCTGGACCTTCCTTTAGTCTTTATTGTAACAGATCAAAGAGTGATTTAGTTCACCAATCTGGTTGTTCTTAAAGTCACCAACTTGGAGTTATTCTTAAGGTCACCAGCCTGAATTTCTTCTTAAGGTCACTAGCCTGGAGTTGTTGGAGGTCACTAGCCTTGATTGGGTTTCTACTTAGGGGAAGTAGAGGATCCAGAGGGGAATGAAGAATTGTGTTACCTACTTTCAATCAGGAAGCTGATTAAAGTTGATGAAGCTTATCACTAGTCTTATTTGTATAAGACTTTTGATATTTACTTCAGTTGAACTTTAATTGTTCTTTAAAAGTAGTGGGTAATAATTGCTTGGGGGTCTTTTCCTGAAGGCTGAGAGAGGAGGGGTTTATATACTCTCCTCTCTAAACCTAACTGTAGTGATATTTGTTATTATCACTACATTGGTTCAGGGTTATTCATTAACATATAGTGATGATTGTTACTAGTGATGCTTAGTTACATATACATGTTATGTGTGATATGTAATATAAGCATTTAACTCTTGACACTGAGTTATGAGGTGTAAATGGTGATTTATTACATATTACACGTTGTTTTACAGGTTCAGGTATATGTAATAAAGGTTTTGATACATTGTATTACATGTTACATACAGTTTATATTCAGTATGTAGCATGTAATTGATTTTATACATAGGGTTTTTACTGTTACAGGTTAGTTTTGGGTACATGTATATGTACTCAGGGCTGACAAGGACATAGCATGTTTTAATGACAAGCTAACACCCTACTACCTCAATTAAGTTTGAAGAACTGGGGACCAGCTTTCAAATGAACTGACAATTGATTGATCTCAAGCAGACTTGTGAAATTTATGGCTGTTTTTATATTGCAAAATCCTGTCTCCAACATCTTGGGCCAAATTTCAGGTGTTGTTACAGGTTGTTATTTGATGATTTGTCACCTATATTTTTAGTACATTGAACAATACCTGTGTGTAAAATACAAAAAAATACTCATCATGGAGCTCCAACATCTGCAAATCAGATGCGCATTTTCTTAGATTTTTTGCTCTCCTCTGGGTGTCTCAGGATTTTTCTATGTGAATACTTTTCTTTACCGCCCGGAAAAGATTATGTTTCTTGTAGTGCATCTGAAGGATCTGTGTCAGTTGCTGATCTCTCCAGAGACAATGATCAGATGGTGTTTGCTGTGGAAGTTGAAGTAAATTAAATTGTGAAGACAAGAACACAGTAAAGATGAACGGGTTGATGTGAGGATTGGCCAAGGAGCCAGATGACCATGGCAAGCTGGTGCAAGGAGAAAGGGGAGCTGTGCTACAGCCAATGAAGACAAGCTAAATCAAATAAATAAAGGACTGCTTTGATGGTTGATTCAAAGTAATAAAAGCTCACCAGGCTCTGGAACTGCTTAATGGAGCATTGGACAACATGAGTTGGGTGGATAAGGGCAAGATTCTACATGAACACAAGATTAATGAGACATGTGCATCAAATTGCAAACAACACAAATAACTCACTGGTCTCTACTCATACTTTGATCATGAGGGCCTGGTAGCTACAAGTCCAAACCAAAGGTGATATTGATCTTAATTGATTGATTTGGCCATTGGCAGGCCTGAAGGGTCATTCATCCAAACAAGGGAAATGAGATATTTGAATGAGTGAAATCAGTGAAATGTAGGGAAAAGCTTATGGGATGGAGTAGTGGTGGGACATTCTTTGGTGGACCATGATGCATACTTGTCTCTTGCTTGAGAAATTGGGATTTTGGTGCTTTTTGAGTTTCCCATTTGATCCTGAGGGTCACACTTTATGGTCCTTGGAGGTAGCAATAAAAATGTGGTTGACAAAATTTGTGGCTGGCTTTTGTTTAAAAAAGTTGGTGGGTGAATGAATGACAAACCCAAAGATTGTGATGTCCAACCAGTGAAGGATTCCTGAGGTGGAGTCAAGTGACCTGTGAAAATGGTTTATAAGTCATGAGTTGTTTGGGTAGTATTGAACTGTGCTGCCAAACAACCCATAGGTCTATTGAACCAATTCTTCTGACCTAGGCCACCAGGTTAGAGTTGGCCTGCAGACACCACCTGTACAGGCCTGTATTGACTGTATTTAGGTGGTGGTGGCAGACAAACAAGGAAAGAATTTTTTTAATCATGCCACAAAAAAGCAGAACAGTTGTACACAAAGTTACCGCCAAATAAGCAACTGGGTGTATGTTCCAAGTTTTTTGGTAAGTGGGCTAGGTTTCAGCCTGAGCCCCAACCCAAAAAACAAGGGTAATGGCCCACCCACACCCCAAACCAGCCCCCCCTGCACCCTATGGAATACATATAGAGTCATACCAACATCAAAACATGACATGGATTTTACATGTAATTTTTCCATGTCATGTTTGTTTGAAATTCACTCTTGAGCCAAATACCGTCCGACATGACTCATACCGACACACATCGACATGGATTTTTGATTCAAAAAACCGTGTTGTAACATGAGTCATGGCGGATGGTCTGACGGCGGGGAAGTGTCATACCAACCATAAACATGACACCATACTACATCTCATAGCTTTGCCCAATCCTGCCCGATCCACCACTGATATCCAATACATAGTTTTAATAAATCAAATCATCCTAAACAGCATTTAGTCACAATGTATTTCATTTTGAAAATTTGAAATTCAAAATGAACTTTCAAAGCCAGTTCCTGTCTGAAGTACCTTCTAAATCACCAACTCCAACTTTTCATCTTTCACTTTTGTTTCTTTAGGTAAGTCTTTCAACTCCCATCTTTGAAGTACTCACAATATTCAACTTGGAACTGATTTGATTTGACTCAAATTGATTTAGTTCATCATTGAACTGTTTTCTTCCTCATGTATAGTCATCTTCACTGATAGGTTCAACAACTTTACATGGATTATCTTTGTTTTTGGATTTATACTTCTCTTTGTGATTAGATAAGAAAATGTTAACTCAACTTGAATCAACCCAATTCGATTCTTTCCATTCAATTCAACCCAAAACAATCATTTTGATATGATTCAACTGAAACAAATCATTTCCATTTGATTCAACCAAAACAACTCGTTCTCATTTGATTCTAACAATCCTTTCTATCCAAATCATCCAAAAATGACTGTTTTGATTCAATTCAACTGAATCGATTTGTTTTCATTTGATTCAACTGAATCGATTTGTTTTCATTCGATTCAACTGAATCAATTTGTTTTCATTTGATTCAACTGAATCGATTTGTTCTCATTCAATTCCACTGAAATCAATCATCTTATCATCTCATTGTCCAATCCAACCAAATTAGATTCATTTAAACTCAACTCTATCAATCTCACTTTCTTAAAAGTAATCAAACTAATTAATAATTAAATTCATCTATTTAAAACATGATAATGATGTGAGCTGAAAATTTATTCTTCATTCCATGATGGTCAGATACAAGTACACGCAGAATTTTCACAGGCCAAGTTGATAGTGGATGATGTTGTATCTTGCATGTTCATTCTTCACTTTGTGGATGTAGGACTACTTGATGTCAATACCATTCCACTATCAATTTGGTTTTGGATCATGATGATCTATGGTCACTTCATGAGGTTCAACTGTACTTGTCCTCCCCAAGACTGGGTTGGCTTCACGTACCAGAATCTTGTGGGTAGGGTTCGACGCAGACCTTATGCAAGCCTAGTCATCATTATCCAAGTGTGGGATGGAGTCGGACTCTCAAAGTGTGATGCTCTCTGACCATTAGGAGTCCTAAACTGAGGATATTTTATTTTTATGTTTTGTTAGTGATAAGAAGAAATACAAATCTCCATAACGGAAACACGGTCAAAAGAAGTTCAATGCTAATCAAGGGGGAATTCAAATAGCAATTAAGAAAAGCAAGATAAATCCTTGTAATTTCACTTGATTCATTTTTTTTCTATTACTTTAAAAGTTTGTCCCCTTTTATCACATTCTGAATTAGTTTTTTTCATATACTTCAAGGTATAATTGTGGTTGAGATTCATAGAGTCTGAGACCACGAGTTTTCAAATAAAATGTGTAAGATATCTATGGTACAGTTCCAAAAGAGTTCAAATCTTGTCCTTCAAAAGGAGTGCCATCCCAGTTGTGATCTAACAAAGCATTACGCATGAAACAAAATGCAGCCCATATGTTAGAGTACTTAAGGTTCTCATGTGAGAGATTCAAGGTGGGCATGATGTTATCTGCAACCGATGAAAACCAATCAGGTGTGCATGTAAACAAACTATGTTTGGCAGGATAATCTTCTATGATTTGCCTATCTATGTCTTCAGCTGGGACAAGGATCAAACCATCATGTCCATCAAACAACTCTACAGGGTTTTTGTAGCAAAAGTCAGCACTGTGACAACTGGGAAGGGAGGAGTGAGGATCCTTTCTGCGCTTGCTGTGGTTGTGCCGCTCAGTGAATAGATCCAGCTGCTTCTGAATAAAAGGAATCCATAAATAAAGGAACAGAAGCCTTAAAAACAAGTGGAAGTCAGTGTTTGATGTAGAGATCATAGGAGTATCACTTACCAATCAAGTTGAATGTCAGGGTCAAAGAAACCCGCCTCAAGTGATTCAAAAAGTCTATTAACAACACCACGGTTTATATGTCGTCGCATGAGTTGGCTCCAAAAGCACTCTATCTTCTGGTTTCTAATTGATTTTGGAAACTTGTGTCTTTTCAATGCTTGGTCCTCAGGAAGTCCACTGTGAATACAAACAAATGCAGAGTGACTGGCTGCCATGGTTGCAGTCTCAGTCCCTCGATCAGTATAAAGATACTGTGGTGCACCACCATACTTCTTAACACATTGAAGATAGTAAATATCAGTATGACGGGGGTCACTATTGGTGACATGTACAAAGAGACCCAGGATGCGGCGGGACCAAGCATCAATGAAGCCGTATATCCTAATGCCCCACTTCTGGAGCTTGTCATGACCATCTGCTGACCATATATGATTAGGACCTCGACACTTAAAAGTACGGCAAACTAGGACTCTTCTTTGTCAACGTAATACTCCTTCTGGATCAATTTGCCTCAACATCTCTGCAAGACGGTCTCTGTTTGTTTGTAAAAAAGGTAAGTAAGCATCTTGTTAGAGATATTACACAGCAAAGAACACACCTATGGATGTGGACATTGTGTTCCTTGAGTAAAATGTTTTTGATGGAACAAATACCAGCTTCTTCTCCATTTTCTGACTGGATATTGGTAATAAGTTGAGCAATTTCTTCTTCTGTGTACTTTCTTTTGTCGATATCATCAACCTTACGTGTTAGGTTCATTTCTTTGCAATAACGACCCAAGGTTGATCGACTCATTTTAATATTATTCTCGTTCTTCAGGCATATGAGGATTTCTTTCATTGATTTGCCTTCATGGAAGTGTTTGCTGATGCTATTACGTGTTTCAAGCTGTGATTTGCGGAGGGGAGGCTTGGTGTTGTTGTGATTCAAAAGTTTACAATGTCAATTGATTGTTCTTTCAGTCAGTTTTATTCCTTCTTTCATGAGGTTATCTTGTATTTCTCGTATGGTCAGTCCATTGTTGAAACCAATCTCCAGTACCGCATTGATAATAGCTTTGTTGTTTTGTTTTGGCATTTTCGTGGATGAGCAAGATGAAGGAAGAAGAATGCAGATGAATTATGGATTAAAGAGGTGTTGACTGTAGAGCTGGAAGGGTGTTTAATGTGGTTATTGGAAGTTTTGGTGGTTGAGCCAATCAAGTGTTTAGTTCGGGGCTTTTTTTGAACTCTTAATTGCAAAAAATTACACATGGAACCATGTGGTGTCGTGGTGACACTTCCTGGATGGCATGATGTATGAGATGACTCATGTTACAACACGGTTTTATTGAATTGAAAATCATGTCAATGTGTGTCGGTATGAGTCATGTCGGACGGTTTTTGGCTTGAGAGTGAATTTTGAACAAACATGACATGGAAAAATTACATGTAAAATCCATGTCATGTTTTAATGTTGATATGACTCTATACATATTCCATAGCACCCAAACCCTACCCCGAACTGATCAAAACATGGCTCTCAGAAGAGGACCCCGGAAAGCTCCAGGTGAACTATCCGACGTAAAATGAATGGATTGAGGGTCGAAAAAAGGCCAACGTACCGACGAAAAAGGTATTTTTTGGGGGTTTTTCAAGCCAAAATCAGATTTTTGGAATTCAGACCTACCAACGTGACAGGTATGGATTTCTCCTGAGCCAAAGAAAAAGCCCAAAAACACTGTCTTTTGGACGTACGTACCGACCAAAAACGAATGGACAGGTCTCCTGGGAGATTTTTAGCGATTTTTGCTCTTTAAACCTACCAACGTAACCAGAATTGTTAAGCTTGATTTTCGGGTTTTTACCGCGTCACGGGGTATTGAAAAGGTCAATTGGGGTGGTTTTAGGTCGGATACTTTCCCTGGAGCTTTCCGGGGTCCTCTCAGAAGCCCCCGAACCCCTATCCCAACTGCCTAACACCCGCGGAGAACATCAGGGGTTCAAGGACTACGCCCCTCCGCCCCCAAACCCTACGGAGTCCCAAAAAGCCTGCCCAACCCCACACCGCGAGGATTTGGGGCTCGGGCCACCCTCGGGGCGTCGGTTGCGGGGCTCAGGCTGAGGTAGGTTTGAAATGTATATACAGTATCCGGCGTCTGCACAGGTGAGTATCCAAAGCAGATGGCGCTCGGAGATCTTCTGATGTGATCAATACCTGACTTGACGCTTCACTTCCTTTCATTTCTCCCTGATGTGATGCAGTTCACCGGTGTGCAGTTTGAATACAATGCGAGATGTCGAGTTCAGTTCGGAAGCGCGGCATCTCTTGTCATCCTACTTGCGCCACTTTCATCTTTACATTGAGATCACCGAAATTAAATTTGAGCCTGATCCTCACGTGATGGAGCGTGGAGGATGAAGAAGGGCTCAAAAGCCTAATCTTGGGTTATGAATGGCCATGAATAAACCCTCACTTAGGCCCTGTTTGGTATGGCTTACGCCTTTTGAAAATGCATTACTGGGTAATAGATTATGCAATGCAAAACCTGTTACGTTTTGAAATCTAGTTTCGAAATGTGTAAAAACCATTAATCACTTTTTCAAAGTGAAAAGTGATCGATGCTGTTTGGTACGTACCAAACACCATCATCCATAATCCACTGTCACGATGTCCGACTCCGAGTCCGATTCCGAAAATTCGCGATCAACCATTTCCTCGGTTGAATACTCGTCATCCATTGAAGACCTGATGGATGACTCCATGGACAACCTGAGCACTAGTTCTCTGTCGGATTCATCATCTTCAGATGATGATGACATAATCATCGCAGCAGCTGTTCTTGAGATTGAAGAGAAGGAACGTGAGCAACGCTACGCCAGCATTCCTTGTAGGACTTCAAATCTTCGAGGCTATGCTTATGAGAAAGAACTACTCGAAGGTAGTAATGTCCGCTTTCTGGAGGTCTTGAAGCTTGAAAAGCACGCGTTCAAGCATCTAATGACATACCTCAAGCCTCTATTGGAACCTTCAGAGCACATATCAGTCAATGAACAAGTAATGATCTTCTTATTCATCAGTGGTCATTCAGTAGAAATGAGACATGCTGCCGAGCGATTCCAACACTCCACGGAAACAGTCCATCAATATTTTCATATTGTTCGAAATGCTCTAGAAAGCCTTGTTGATTCTGTCATCATTCAACCAGGACCTGATTCTCCGATACCCGACGAAATAGTTGACAATCCTAAACTCTATCCATGGTTCTCTCGCTGCATTGGAGCTCTTGACGGCACTCACATAGAAGCTCAGGTCAAATTTGCTGACAGATCTAAACATCGAAATAGACATGGGACATTATCACAAAACGTGCTAGCCGCTTGTTCTTTCAATATGAAGTTTCTATTCATTTATGCTGGGATAGGAGGTAGGGCACACAACTCCTTTGTGCTCACCAGAGCACGTGAGAATAGAGCTTTCATAGTACCTGAAGGTCAGTATTCTTCTTGATCTAATTTTTAATCCAACATTTTAATTCAAATATGTCTTTGTAGGGAGATACTATTTAGGTGATTCTGGTTATGCACATTGCTCAGATGTGTTCATTCCATACTCAGGTACTTGTTATCATCTTCAAGAGTGGCACATTGGAAACCGTGCACCGCGTACACCTCGTGAACTTTACAATCTACGTCATGCTACAGCACGAAACGTCATTGAGCGCA
Organism: Melampsora larici-populina 98AG31; assembly: GCF_000204055.1. Lineage (NCBI taxonomy): Eukaryota > Fungi > Basidiomycota > Pucciniomycetes > Pucciniales > Melampsoraceae > Melampsora > Melampsora laricis-populina. The sequence goes on along the minus strand of NW_006768792.1, from coordinate 802,076 downwards.
TATTTGGTGTTATGAAGATGCGATCTCAGATCATGAAATACATGCCACGTTTTGATCTAGAAGTTCAATATTCACTAGTGGTAGCATGTGCAGTTCTACACAACATCATTCGAGATGCAGGACCTGAAGACTCTTTCTATGACGAGTTTGACCGCTTACAACGGGAGGAAGAGAATACTCAAGATTTGGCATGGGCACAAGCTAGAGCAAACAATGATTATGAAGAGCCTGACCTTGGAATTCAGAATGAAGCACATGCTCAGAGGGATGCAATGGCTCAAGAAATGTTTAATGATTATTTGGCTCATCCATGTAGACAGTGGAGATGAAATCTAGTTTAATTATGGCTCATCCAGGTAGACAGCAGACAAGAATTCTATTTGTCTTACAGCATAAGATAATGTAAATACAAATTAAAAAAACTATACTGGTGTGATCTCATTCTTCAGCCAATCCCATTGCATATCATCTGGCAGTGAATTAAAAAAAAAAGCCTTGTCTTCAGTGTTTAAAATGATGGCTGCTTTCATCTTCTCATCTTTGTCAGTAATCATGGATGCTATTTTAGATCGAAAGACTTCCATGGCCTTGGCTTGCTCTGGATACCTCTCCTTCCTTGCATGGATGAGACTCTGGTGGCGAAGTCGTTCAAGTGCAGCAGCCTCTGCTTGTGCCTTCCTTTTGTTTCGCAGGGTTTCCATTTGCAGCTGCCTTTCATGTCGTATTAACTCGAGTTGAGCTTGTCGTTCCTCGCGTATCCTAATGTTCTCCTGACACTCATGTTCTTTAGCTGCCAATTTCGCTTTACCAACCTCAACTAGTCCCATCAAGGCATCGGCGCTGCTTGGCTGGTTTGGCTTCTTACGATGTGGGCGAGGCTTTGGGGAAAAAGGAGCTGGTCGTTTAGCATTGGTCGGCTTGGGTGGCGGAGATGGTGAAGTTGGAGGTAAGGAGGAATCAGGCAAGGCTATCGGTGCGATAGCCTGGTCTAGCACAGCTGTAGGTGTTGGACCATTGGTTGATCGATTGGTTTGATCGTTGACAGTCAATCGATTGGCCGTATCGTTCAGAGTCCTTGATGTTGAGTCTGTAGAAAGTAATGTTGATAAGAAGATGATGAGGGAAATGAAAATTTGTGTAAAAACTTACCTGGAATTCCTTCAGTTGGGTCAAATGCTGGTGGCAAATCCAAATCGGTCCCATCATCTAAAGCTAGTTCTTCTGCGGTGAGTTCAGCAGTCCTCGATCTCTTTGTCCTGGCTACGCGACTGCCTCGGACCAAAGTGTCATCCGCATTTCGACCATGCTCGAGTTCGTTCATGAGCTCATAGTTGGGAAAACCTTTGTTTTTAAAAGTTTTGTACTTCGAATTCGTCTGTTGGACAAACATTGTCAGTATGAAAAGGAAATGAGCAAATGAGATCAAAGTGACTGACATTGATCTTGATTGCCCACCATTCATCTGATGCAATGATCATGTTCTTCTCGTCATCCCAACCAGCGCCTGTAAATTTCTTGAGGGCATCGAATGTCTTGTACAAAGCACGTTGCTGATAGAACGATTATTAGCTGACTTTTTTAGATGAGCAATTGAGGGAACATGTACTGACAGAGTTATAATGATTCTTCAACGCTGATACTTTGTATGACTCGTGGTATCGATCGTTGAAAGCTTTTACAACGGTACCCCATGCTTCCTTTTTGAATACGTTCTCAACTCGAGCACCGTTGTGGGCTTGTTCCAAGAGACTTCGTAAAATGAAATCACTACGCCCATTGCCAAAGTTTGCTGAACCCCTATCCGGTTCCTTCGCCATTACGATCGTTCGAGGTCAATTGCCTAAGGTTGATATATTCAAGACATGGTATTAGCTTGCAATCCGAAAAAGAAGGCTGAAAATTGGAGAGTAGAGTACGAGTCGATGGAAAAAAACGTACTTGAAAGGTAGTGCTCCTCGAAAAGTGAGGTGCGTCAGAGTTCCAGTACGTGGGTGAGGTGAATTCGTACTTGTGAAATTTTTGAGAGTTCTTGACTCTTGACCCTGCAGAGCCCCGATTTTAAGGGCTTCCTACGGGTCCATTAATAGATTAATGGACTTGAAAGCTGCTCGAAAGCAGCTTTCAAAATACCCTATTTTCTACACAAAATAATGGATTATTGATGGTAAAATGTATTTTGGAATGGGGGGCAAAAGGGGTACCAAACGATTATTTTTAAAAAAGAGGAAAATGTATTATTTTCAAAAAATAATACATTTTACCCGGTTTTGGTAAGCCATACCAAACGGGGCCTTACACTGCTTTTTATATATATTTCATTCTTTTTCCTGAGTCATCGCGATGCCTTGAGTGAGGTAGCTTGGTTGAAAAATAGAATTCTTCTCTCACCCACCGCCGATGCTACCCACAGCCGCCCACGTGTCATTCTGAATCTACATTACACAGCGGTAGAACCATAATCTGGACGCCTGCGTGGCGCTCCGGCGTCCAAAGTTTTCTTGTGGAAAAGTTCCCTACTCTTTCCTTCAAATAGGGATCGAGGGGCGCTGTGAAGTTGACTATATCACTTTCTTCACTGAGTCTCAATATCTATAGCTTCGGTAAGCTTTTGTGCCATCATTTTCCCTTGTGTGTCAACCTTGGTGCGTATTTATTTTCGATAATCTGGCTCTTTTTGCAATGTCGTGTCATCACTTTGCTTGTTATCTGTCTACCGAATCTTTCGATAGTACTCAGTGTTCCATTGGAAAGCCTAGATTTTGACGCTGTAGTCAAAGACTTTCGTAGTATTTGTGTCTCTTCCCGAACATTGCGAGCTGACCTTTGTCCTTGCCTTTTCTTCCTCGATCACAAACGTTTGGGATCGATCTTTCACGATTTTGACATTGACTTGACCTCGTAAATCACCTTCGGCTCACATCTTGAAGCAAACGCATCAAAGAGGAAACTTTGAAAACTTTTGAAATGCCTCACCTCACGAAGTTAATGACAATCACCGTATTGGCCATGCTAGCCCTTGTGGTGGTTTCTGTTCCGGTGTCCGACGGGGTGAGTCATGCACAATCTCTCAGGTGTTTTCAATTGCCAACCCAAAGAAACTGACTTGATGTATGTTTTCTGTTATAGAATCCAAGGCTTCACGTTGAACGGTCTGAAGTCGAGGAATCCCGTATTGAGAAGCGATTGGTCAATGCCCGAACCTGGTGATGGACCAATGGCATGTTCTTTCTCAAATGTTTCCAGGGGTGTTTTTTGCAATTGGCTTGGTATGTGTTTCTTTACCGCTAAGGCCGAGATTTGCTCCGATTTAAACATGAGGATCTGAATATGATGCAACGCTTTCGGGATGTTTCTTTCGATAACACAGCGCAACCACTAATAAGCACATTGGCGTTTGTTTCTGCGCATCATTCATCACTTATCTTTACAACCTCAGCCCCCCCTCCACAAGTCTCGCATCCTGTTTATCCATACGTTTTTCACTCCATTACACTTCCGTACGAGTGTGTCCTTTTGTTTTATTTTGTTTCGTACGAAGTATAAGATCTTCTATTTCTACTCTGTGAAACACGGACACCTTATTCTATATGCACGCATACTACGTCCGCCACTTGTTTAAGTAATCCTTGTCTCTCATATGATACCTTTCGGATGAATTCATGAGCAGCCTACGCCAGTATTCCTCCATATATAGAGATGAAAACCTAATGCCAAGGACATGTCGTGGTCAGAAGTCAGGTAGAAAATGCGAAGCTCTAGAACGAGCCTGTTGACACTATCAACAATACGAACCTGTTCAGCAGGTTGCACATGGAAATTCAATGATGTGTAGCAGAATAACATCAAAAAAGGTCCAAAAGTTATCGATGAAGATGATTTTTGCATATTTTGTCCGCCTCCACACAGGATGAGGAATTGAAATCCTTACCAAGGTACCAACAAAACTAAAAACAAGAGTCTCTTGCGATCTCGTTATCGGTTAGCAACTATCCGAGTATGAACCTTTTCAATTTATAACATGTTCACATTAGCACGCCTAGCTAGCTATCTGACATAGCATTTTTCAGGTTGGTAGTATCCTTGGGAGCGTTTAATTTTCGTAGAGGCTGGTTAATGGTTATCAACCTGACCACTCGTGAAAAGTCACTCCTGTGTGGTAGGTAAAGACAAATCTGAAAAAACCCCCAGCAACATTGTTAGATTGATCTGATGATTTAGGTTGAAAAGGCAAACATGTTTGGATGGGCTGATTCCCGCCTACGGGGGAAAAGGATACAGGGACTGTGGGAGACCAGTCTTCAAGCCGACCATTCCTTCCCAGTTCAATAGACAGGCCTCAGCTTGCGGAATGGTTGGTCTGTTGATTTAAAATGAGAACCAAATGTTATCAAATCCAAAGCTTGCTTTGGCCATTCATCAAGGATGAATTTTTGCTCACTTCATCTGTGCGCAAACAAGCAAACCCATCCATACATGATTGGGGGCTGATAGAGTTTCTACTGTACAACACTGATGTTTTTCTGCGATATGTCTTCACGAGGAGAAGCTTCACAATGTGATATTCATACCTCTCAGGATGATACCAAGATTGTTAAACGTTGCTCGTAGATCCGGAGGAAATTGATTCACACGCTGGTAATCAAATGGCGTCGGGCTTCGGACAGGCGGTAAATTCACGCAGTGGGGTATTATTGACTTATCCGACGTATTCTCTCATCAACGCGTCTTTTTGAAGCCTAATGATGTATGGAACAGTGATAGCACAAATGGAATCAGCCCTCGTGATTCAAAAGGAGATATATCCGTCATTCTTGCGCAAAGATACTAACCTCATGATAAGTTTTTCCCATTGCTCCGTTGAGGGGACCGGTGGGGGCATCAAATCCTCTGGAGCCAGTACGAAGTGAGGGATCATCGCTACCTGCCCATTAGGGTTCACTTCCGTTTCGATTTGATCGCCCTCAGTTGTTTGATTATCTGTCTGTTCATCCTCGATATTTCGAGATTTCTTACTCGCTCCTGCCTCGTCCACATCGTCTTCGATGGTTTTCCGCTTGCCTCGCATGTCGGATGTTGCATTAGTTGTGGGATGTGGGTGCGAAACGAACGGCTTGCCATTTGTTATTGGAAAGGGTGGTGCAATGTGATCGGAAGGCAGTTCCAGAACTTTCATCACCTTGTCGAATGAGTCTTGCCAAGCTAAATTGGTAGGCGACAGCATGTGCGAGAAAAACTATCGTTAAGCTAAGAACCAGATAAGACGTGACCATTGAATTCTGACCTTGTCGTTCTTCAGCTGACTCGTATTTCAAAAGATCTTGACCATCTTCGCCAGATTCGTCTTGGTCACCGAAATAACTCGGCCCCTGATTTTTGAACATAGGATACACGTCATCGTTCTTCTTGAGACCATCCAGCTCGACTTGATGCTTGGACGCGCCTTCGAATAATTCCTTCACGCCGGGAAGTTCTTTTGCTCGACCGAAATATTTGTATCCACGTTGGCCTGGAACACTACGACCGGCACCATCGAATGTACTAGAGCCAATCCTTCTATAATTTGCCCCCCCAAGATTGATGATCTGAGTTTCCCAATGCCCTTTTTCACGTAGTAGTTTGTTGATCTCATCGTTCAGGTCTCGAACTTCGTAATCTGTCAAACCAGCTGGAATTAGCGGAATAGAGAATCGAATTCAGTAACTGTACTTGATTCACGATGAGCTCTCCAGAACACAGACCATCTTGAATTTTGGATACCTTCCTACTGATTTCTCTCAGAATCTCGCCTCGCCACCTTTCACACTGGCGAAGATCCTGACAGCTACTAGCAAGCCGCGGTCGCCGATCGGTTTTGGTAGACATTCCAAGCTCAACTGCTTGGGCTTCCCGGAACCGGTAGAGCATAGATTGTGCTTTTTCTTCATTTCGAGCCTATACTCGAGCAAACGTCGATCAGATGAAGTGATATGTTGGCCTATTTGTCTTTTGATGACTCACCATGACTGTTATCGAAGGAGGCGTGTTGACGGTTTGATGAGCTTTGCAAAATCAGATGTTCATACTGAAGTGTATCATGTCAAGTGCCGAGCCCTGCCCCGTCACCTGTCCTGATCCACTTGCGGCATCCTCGGGTCAAACTCGAGGGGTGCGCACTGCGTGTTTTCGAGAGTATCCGAATGTTTGCTCAACACGCGAGCGCTCGCGAGTGCGAATGCTTACGAGCGGTCCGGATATATATTTCATATGTCTAATTTGGGCCGTGACAACGCTTCCATCCTCTTACGGATAATCAAACGCAAAACCTTTCTCACATCATCCTACCACGTCAACCATAACGCCCAATGGGATAACAAAGTATCGCATCACCAAAGAGAGTCCTCGATCACATTCCACCAACCATCCTTATCACAACTACCAATCCCCGATCACAATCTAATCGTGAGATGATTTCAACTTACCTGGCCTCAGCTGAAGCCTGAGCAATCATCCATCAACCTTCAAAAGGTCAATGTGAAGGATTAGACGAACGCTAACACTTCTGCTCACTGTATAATACAATTACGAATTAAAGTAGAGTTACTCACATTCGAAAAATTACCAAGTATCAATGACCAAGCGCACTGTTTCAAAAGCGCCATCAACGTCCATCCCCTCCAAATATATTAGACCACTCGTACCAGGGCAACCTCTACCAGCCATTGTGTACAATCAACCCACAGGAACCATATGCACCTCTGAGAACTGCCTATTACGACCACTACACTCGACCATCTATTGGAAACCAAACAGACAAACAACTCATAACCCACTCGTGGGCATCAGTGTAAGGATTAGGTCATCATTCCATTATAAATAGATTTTAACCATTGATTTTGACCCTTTCCAGTGCCAAATAGACAAAAAATACTTCAGGTCATTTCCCAAAGCATTATACGAAACCACCCTTATAGGACTTAATGCAGATATAACCCTCAATCGAAATCGACGTTCATCTAACATTCAAATGATTAACAATCTCGATCCCATGTTGACAGGCTCAACCGCTCCTCAACCGCCGCCAACACCCCCATGCACCCAAAACCACGATAACCATGCAACAGGAAAAAAATCAACTCAGGCCAAATCTAAATCTCCCTGTCGCGGCGTTAACGGGGTTATCTGGCCTGGACACAGTCGTCGAAAAAACAATAATTGCAGTGTGCGAGCATGCTCTGACGTAAGTGACCTTGTCCACAGCATGCCAGTCATATTCGATGAGTTACTGACTAATAAAATGTATATAAAGTGTTGTGACAACTTAAACAAACAGGCCGGAGGATGTATACCACATCGTCGCAATCGCAAAAACAAGGAGGACGCTCTCGCTAAGAAAGCTGACGATGTTGTCAACAAGCAACATACTGTGGAAGTTTCTCCATCTGAAATCGACATTGGACGGCGTGTGTGCCAAGGCGAAGCAAATAAATTTTTACATCTAACTTTGAAAAAGCAAGCCGAAGAACGACTCCAACAAGAACAAGATTCACAGGCTGACAAGAATATATCATTGTTTGTGTGGTCATGTTCTTTTGTAAGTTCCATTTTAACTAACAACAATTGGACACCGACACTTACTTTCTATTGTATTTGCTTTTAGGAAAAGCCTCGCTTGTTCAGAACCAACGTGTCCACCTGGCCGCACTTCGCATTGAACATGTCGGAGGAAATCCTGGAGCTGGTCAAGGATAAATTGGGAGAGGACTGGGTCGGACTTTTACAAGTCTGGAATGAAGAGGAACAGTTATGGGTTAGTACTTTTTCATCGTATTCAAACTGGAGATCGATATATTACTGACTTATTACAATTAGGCTAATATGAAGTTATCACACAAGGAGAAATATTGCGCCGAGACACGCAAGTTGTTGATCGTCTTTCCGTCGATCAACCCTGACCACTGCCAAGATGTCGAAATCCATCGAGCATCACTCACAAAACCTTCAATCACATCACTAATGGAAAGTCGACACCTACTACCGTGGCTCAGCAAACCGGGCCATTCCAATCTTAGCCCTTCTGGAATTACGAAAACACCGTCACCTGCGAGAAATAACACACCAGCCGAGTTGAAAAATAGATATATACACGGCAATTTTGAACCAAGCAGCGATGACGGTAGTGAGCAATCTCAATCATCGGACAACCAAACCAGTCAGCCATCAAGCTCAAGCACCAAAAGACGCCAATCATCTTCTACCGTTACAAACCAGGCACAACACATCAACAAGCGATCCAAGCCTGCGTCAAATGAAAACAACTCCGACTCGACTGTCACCAAATTGATACCATGGCCTCGGGAAGTCAATATGCGAATGATGAAAAGTTATCTGGATGAATGCAACAAACAAACTACCATTGATGCGTGGAAGTATCTTTTTGGTCACACTCACATCTATGTCCAACCAACCTCCACTCGATATCAACGCTGGCTGGAAACAATAACACACGATCGCTTAGATCCGTATGTAGTTCAACATGGCGAGGACTCTGTCAAACAAGGTATTAAACATTTCGCAGCTGAATGGCGATTAGTGAACAAACGAAACCAGATTGAAGAGAACCAGGGAGTTAAAATAGTTAAACATGTTTAACTATTTCCTAATTCATACTATTCATACAAAGGAGAGATATCCCTGTCTTACATTTTTGACTATCATTATCATTACATGTATGTAATCTATGTTGGATTCATTTTTTTCTACCTACCTCATTAATTGTATCATACTATATCTCATCGTAAAAAACCCCAAAAAAAATTTTATGTTATATCTTCTCTTGCAATACCGAATTTATTTCTTGAACAACTTTGAGTGGAGAAGTATGATACCTATGGTTCATGCAATATATAAAACAATCACGGTGTCACATTATCAATGCATGTGGTTTTATATAAATAAAGGAAAATTGAATACCCGTTAGTCCGAACCCTGCATGAAAATGTGCAACCTCGACTTACCCAATATCCAAGCAATATCTAAACATTACTTTCGCGTAAATTGTAGGTTATATATTAATCATTTTCGCATCTGGTCATGCTGACCCTATTTCAATAGGATCCATATCGTACAAATGGATTCTGTAAACGTAACCATGCCTGCTACCAATTACAACTTTGTCACTCCAGATCCAGAAGATGAAGAGGAAGTATCTCAAGAAATCACGGGAAGCGATCTCAATCCCGCTCTGGATATCTCCGATCCTCATCGTGGCGCCAGTTTCGAGTTTTCTGCAATGTCGATTGAAGTTGGTCAGGCACAGGCGGTATCTACTAGTTTTGCAGGAAGTCTAGTTCTTGATGGACTTGAAGACAGCTATAACTATGCCAATGACATTCTTGAACAGTCTCGTAAGTATATGAGGTATAAATATTATTAGACATCTCACTGACTGTAAGTTATTGGTGCCTATTGAATGTATAGAAACTATCGAAGACGAGTCCGATATAGTACCTTATTATGAAACCATAGAGGATTTAGGACGTAAAAAGAATGGTATGCTATACCGATTGTCGCCCAAATGTTTCCGAGATCAGCAACCACACTACAATCCATTGGAGGTCGTGCCTTACTTGGACGATCGTGTGGGTTATAGCGAGGGACAACAAGTCCAAGTAGCAAACCACTCATTAGACTGGGTCGTTCGCAAAGCCTACCTTCATCACCGAGACTATCAAATCGCCGGATCATATCATATCAAGTACAACCTCACATGGGCGAACTTGCTGTCACAAGGTCGTTCCCACTGTTTTGAGCGAGCTCAAAACAGCCGATACGTCGCGATGGCTTTGGAATCGTTTCAAAAGGATCTGTTCAGGAAGCGAAGGGAGAACGGCAATGGCAATATCAACCCTTTGCACCTACAATGGGCCATCGTCGCGTCCTCGATGTCGGTAAGTTATTCACTTGTATGATTACTTACTGTTGTTGAAACGATTGTGTCCACAGGTCCAGCCGTTGCATATATTGCAGAGTTCGGCTACCGCAACTACCGATAATGAGCCACTCTGGAAAATATTCAAGGGAGCAACCACCGCTCGTTTCCACCGATTTATTCATGTCAACGCTTTCCACAACGAGCCTTCAATGGAACCAGAAGCTTGGCCTTGGACGAGTCTGATCTACGCTTTCTTACACTACACGTATGAACTTAGTGGTGACCGCACCTTGATCGCCAATCTGGACTGCGATGAACATGGAAACTTGAGCAACATAGTATGTTATGACAAAGAGTTAGTGCTCTCGCCCTATGATGTGATTCAGTACATATCCTGATGCCACATACTCCATAGGACAGTTCCATATCACAGTCGCCAAAGCGTAGAAATGGCTAAAGCTGTTGATTTAGCATTTAGCAAATTTGTAGACCAACACGAATGTAATGAGGTATGCGAACATGTAGGAAGCGTCAACCTTAAATAAAATATGTGCACTATAACTGTTGTATTGACCAAGTAAAATAGTATGTTTCACTCCATGATTGATAGTGTAATGTTTGTCCGAAGTATTCAGATAGTTACATTCTTAAATATTATAGTATTTGTTCAACGCCTACCAAACAAATAATAAAGGATTAGGGAAAAATAAAGGTGATAATTTATATAAAACATAGATAGGATGCGAGAGAGAGTGTATGGCTGGGGAATTGCTGTGTGTGGATTCATTAGTCCTGATTCCAAGTATCTTCTTCGGCTTCAAAGATTTTTAATCCCAGCTCGTGACACACAATGTTACACTTATGATGACCTTTGAAGAGCATAAACACCCTATCTATAATTCCACCGAGTTCGACCGAATGGTAGCTGGTTCTGCAACCCGAGTCAAGTTGTTTCATCAATCAAGACTGCTCTAGCCAATGTCGATTATTAAAAATACATTCTTACCTCTTATGATAACATACAACGCTTGAAATAGTTCCATCACCATCGCAATCCAATTGCGCAATCAAAGACTTAAATTCACTGCTCTCGTATGCAAAGTGGATAAATGCGTGGATTATGTGGGTCCAAGGGTCTTCTGCGTCTTGAGTACAAGCAAAAGAATATGGATGCACGTAACGTTGGTTATTGTCATCAACTGGTGCTTCACACAAAAGCCAAGAGGGTTCGTATCGGAGTGGTCCAATTGTATGCAATATAAAAGCCGAAGGAACCTACAAAGCAAACATAGTAAAGTGATCAGGATGAGGCCAATTAATAATTAGCTGTTTTATACATAGCGAAGCATACCTGCAATCCCCTTGAAGTTGCGTGTAGGGTCCGTCTTAATAACTTGGATTTCTTCTTCAACACTTTTTCAGGTGTTACCCATCGTGTCTTGAGAGCTTTCTGAAAGTGCCTCAACATTTTGGCAGCATACAAGTTGGATCGCACTCTCTCAAATGCCGCATCACGACCATGATCCTCCATCGATCGCCAAGTTTTGTTGAACTTCGCCCAGATCGGTCCTTTGACCAGTTCGCTTTCAACTTGAACATATCTGAATACCCAGCGATCAAGTATATCACGTGATACAGAGCCACAGACAAATGGTTTATACGATTTGTACACAACCAGTTTGGAAGGCTTGTCGCGAATGTCTTGTTTGATGTTGTAAGTTAACGTGGCTTCTTCAAAATCATGGACTTGAACAAAGAATATAAAACCGCTCCTCGTTTTGAATAAACATCGGAACGGGAGTGACAGTTCGCTTGAAATATCAGAAACGTCTAATCAACCCGAAATAATAGCATTCGTCTTTGATTAGTTTATGAACTTCCTGGTATGATCGAAACTCCACATTACCATCACTAGATGACTGCTGTTCCGCGTCCCGGTTATCTGCTTCCGACACCTCTTCATTCGATTCTCCTGCAGGCATGATCATACCGCGGGAGGTAGAAGTACTGGATAAGTTATCGCTAGTTTCAGTTTGGCTGACAATAGGTGGAGACGATGTGTTGTTATCTACAAGACTAGGTTTTCGAATGTTTGTAGACATTGTCTTGATTAGTGAATATATTGATTATATGAACTTTAATAATTTAAGGCAATGATAGAGAGGAAATATGGCATTGGACAATTAGATAGCGTAAGTGGAAAGATGTGATCAAGATGTGTTATATTTTGTATTGGTTTATAACCAATCGGCGATACGTTTACCTTTGTCTCAAAGGTAAAATTGTAAGTCTCGATCGCTTTGTAAACGATCGAGACTAGTAAGTTATGATATCTGTGCCATATATGATACTTGTAAGTAAGCGCTCAGGGTGAGCGCGTATGAGCGAGGTGATACTTTAATAATGGAACCAATCACTCATGGTCATTTTCTAATATCAAATGTGATTATATACGAATAAATATTCACCGCGCATAAGGATAACAAAATTTTGTCCATTAATTTTTAAAATGAATAGACACAAATAATATAAATATATACGGGAAACCAATCAATGATATGCTTATATAACACAAGAAATTTTATTTTGTTTAACAAGAAATAAATATCAATAATTTGTAAAACAGTTTATGGAATGTACTGTACATCCAATTACATTAGTGCCAGCTGCAATTACAACGATTCAGTCTTGAACAATATATTTCCAAAGAATGACACATTAGGTCGAGATGCCACCTTCCCACACGTTCGAACATTATGTAGCCTGATCATTTCTTCAAGGAAGAAATTGTATTTAACAGAATGCATATTTCGGCAGATTGAATCAAAACGACCAAACCAAGAGTTGACTATTTCGGCCGCGGACGAGTTGAACCTCCAGCTGCCGTCGGGTCGCTTGAGTTGTGGGAACAGTTGCGGATCATTGTTGAGGCGACATGATGTATGTGTTTCCTTGTGAGACTTGATGTGAAAGGCATCTACAGGTAGTATTGTGTTCCGGAACGCGTGTGTATCCTCAGCACTAGTGCGGATGTGAGAGTGTAGGTTACATGCATTATCGTAGAAGATCACTTGGGGCATTTCATCCGGAAATACCTCTTGAATCCATTCCTGGGATCATAGCACATTGGTTAGCTGGTTCAAAACTTTATAAGTTTATAATCACTTACTTTAACCTTAGTTACTGATTCTGATTTAAAACAAGTCTTACGCGCCATGATGACCCCACACGGTGAAACCATCAACTGTTCGTTGTGTGTCCTGATGCGGGACAACAAGATCTTTGGTTTTTTTTTGCTGTTATCACCGCCGTCGCGCGCACCCTCATGCTCCCGCTCCTCTACCTCCGAATACATGAGGTCTTTGGCGGTTAGATTGACCTCACCTGTTTCAGCGGAAAGCATTACACTAGGATCGAGATTGATGTGATTATTTGCACGAGTGAAACGCCTAGGTAGGCCAAAGAATGAGCTGTTGCGGTCTTTGAATGCAAGGTGTGCTGCTTCGTGTTCAGGATCACCACATGTCTCTTTTCCTGGTTCTCGAGGAGATATGCAAGGCTGGGCTAGGCAAATATTCCCAAGTGACACCATGTGTTCTGCGCAAAACCGATTGTTAACCTTCTCCAGAGGTTGATCACAGTGGTTCATTGTGGTATTAGGGTCAAGCGACTTGAGTTGAATTTCGGAAGCGCTGCAAGCCCAGTGACCAATCGTGACACCATCGGTAACTACTGCTCGGATTACTAAGGTATAGTAAATCATCTTACAAACTTTAGTATTCATATGTGATATGATAGTATGAAAGAGGTGGAGGTCTGACCTTTATAGTCTTCTGAGTCAGGTAAGGGTGTGAAATCGGTGCAAAGAGAACAAACATGTGCCCTGTAGACAGAACCCTCTTGCTCTAGCCACAACTTGTGTTGCTCCATCGCAGAGTGAAACCTTCGATCATCGCAACTTCCGGCGTCGCTTTTCAATCGTACGCCACGTTCGTTTGTTAATCTCATTAGGCGGTGCAGATCTAGACCTAAAGAGCAGGTGTTTTCGGTGATCCGCCTTTTGAATCGATCTTTGTTGAAGTCGTTTGCATACGTGGTATCTGTCTTGGCATGCGAGTCATTGTAGGAAAGGACAAGGTTGTGTACAGATACACTGATATGATGTATTATCGGAATCAAACTCATGTCATCATGCTGGGTATGTGTATAATTGATGACTTACACGGCCAGGCTTTGCAGGTGGTTGAAGTAGTCACACAGCTTGTGTGTCATGAAGAAATGTTGAGTAACTTGAAAATACTCAGTTGGCTGACCTTCAAGAGGAGTGTAATATTCTCTTTCCCTTTGGCGACGGCACTTTCGGCGAACGTAACACGGGGTATACGTGGATGAACATTCTGCACATCGAAAATGTCCGACATCAGTACAGTTCACCTCTTTTTAATATGTGGTCACTTACTTCTACAGTAACCAGAAAATGATTGGACACTCTCAATTCCACCAATGTCGAATAAATAGCCATATACTTGTTTCCGGATTGTTAATGCAATCGGTTTGCCACATGGGGTTGTGCAAGACAGACAATGTGAGGTGGGCGGATGGAACGTGCGTTCTGGTATGGTGAGAGCATGCTTATGCCTTAGTGGTCCAGGTATACCATTTGATGCGAATAATGTGGGGTTGTAGTGGCATGATGGCAGAGCGTCCAGGGTGAAATACCACAACGAAGCCCAAGATTTAGGAGACTGGGCGGAATCGAGACATTGAGTTAGGAACTCAATTGGTAGTTGGGTAGGTCCAGTGACATATACGCCTGCTGTCCGTTTCATGAAATCCGCTGAAAGATTGCAGAACACGACAAGTTGGCTCAACGTTAGAGTCTCATAGGTTTCGTGGTCTAACATAGTTAGCTGGTCAACCAATTGACGTAGCAGCATTTCGGATTGCAATTGCAGGTTATTAAGTTTTGGATATTGAATATATTAATAGTCTTAAGGTGTTAAATGGTATATTTATTTGTTTATGAGGAATGAAATTATCGACAATAACAAGGAGGCAACATTAGAATTGTCATCTTAATATGTGTTCGTACTTCCGTGAATGAAGTTGACAAACTTTATGATATATGTGTTGGGTAAATTTTTGTGCTTTTGTTGGTACATCATACCGATTTTGGTCGTGGTCAAACGCAAAGTGATGATTTTCACGTTGTGGTATCTGCTGATCATCTGATCATTCAGCAGTCAGATGAGTGATCATGGATATCATGAGCCAAGTTGACTTCTTCCCAGCCTTAGAATTGCTTAAGGCTGGGGAAATCATCAGTCCGGTAACGGTTGTTGTTTTGTTTGCATGTGTTCCATTGCTTAATCGTTGGTTATCATGTTATCATATTATGGTAAATTGTATATGTGATGGAGTTATAATGCACAGGTGGATCACACGGATAAGGAAATCTGAATACGGATATGGAAAACGTTTTGGGAGGCTTTAGGTTTCCAATTACCAAACGGGAAATGTAGTTCTGACAGGTTCCAAAATATACAAACTACGTGTACAGATCAGCCATTGACGACGGCTGCGTCGGTCCGCTCGCGAGCGGTCGCTCGCATGCTGAGTTGCCCTTCGAATTCTCTGGTGTTTTCCATCAATTCTTTAGTGTGCCCTAACTCAGATGCTTCATTTATATGTGTTTCAGAAATGAGATCAAGTACAGCTGTTCAAGAAATTCGTGTCTTGGTTGCACGAATTTTCAAAAAAAAAACCCAATACAGGTGCTGCGGACCGCAGTCTGCCTGTAATTCAAAATCCGACCACCTCGGAAGGTGTATCCTGTACCGCCCTGCGGGTTTGTTTGTCGATGTTTGCGAGGCGAGTTCAATCGCCCATCCACAACTTCCTCATCATCACATCGAGCAATCCAGATACCCAATCCAGGATCGAAGACCAAACAATGGAACGGTGGCCGGCCTCCACCAGTTTGGTCTACCATTCAGTCCCCGACCACGCCTTCGAGCAAGCTTCCGTATCCCTTAGATCTCCTCACCCAAAGGCCAATTCAATCACCCACCTCGACCCGCTAGCCACCAGACGTTTTTGATTTCCTTCCATACCTCATCGATTTCATCAACCACAATTTGGCCAGATGGCGAAGTCGCATAAAAAGGAGGCCACCCGTTTTTCTGTCCCAACGAACACGCTTGTACCACCTGATCCCAGCAGCAAGCAATTCCCCGACTTGACGTTTAAGATCACAATCACTAAAGCTCGCACTATGGTCAACCAAAAGCTGTTCCAGGTTCCTTCGTCAGCCTTTTCTTTCTTCTGTTGATTTCTCCATCTTTTCCTTTTGCTTTGTGCAGGACCGGCTAATACAGTTTGATTCAATCAGGCCGGCTGATGGCCGAATCGACACAATGTCTCATGTCATCCGTACTCGCAGCTACCAAGCGATGATGGCCCAAGGCACACCACAATCTCCGTAAGTTCGCTTCTGGCCTGTGATGAACAACCATTTGAGTTTCCCTGACACATCCTTCTTATCTAGGCTGTTCAACCGAGGCTCCAGCCTGCGCTTATCCCCAAATAACTCACCTGTCAACGGACGCTTGATCGGCCTATCAACCACCTCAATGATCAACTTTGTTAACAATGCTTCAGCTGGCCCGACTAACTCGCAGTCGTCTTTGGTCTTGTCTTTGAACCCACATATAAATCCTTTGATCTTTTCAACCCTTGGGTCTTCATCCAAATCTTTCTCTGGTTCCCCTTCAACCATCTGCACTTCCCTTCCTACTGGGGCTCTTTCCAGCCGAAATTCTCCTAACAAGAGACCCGCACCGATTCCTGAGCTCTCTGATGATGATGACAAAGGTAAGTCCTGTAATGCCTTCGATTCGATTGATATGTATACAAAGCTGACCTGGCGAAAGTAGAACTTCCTGTAGATGCGTTTGATGACCCTAGGATTACCATCAGTGCTGAAGCTGGCGACGAAGACGGTCCAGACGAGTTTGTAGGCCAATGGCGTACCAGGTGTCGACGAGGTGAACCCCCCTACGAAACGCCCTGATTTTCGCTGGTTCGATGTGGCCGACTACCAGAAACAGAAAGAGTTGTTCCTTGGTGTTACACCTTCAAAACCAACTGCCCAATCCGCTGATGCCCCTGCTTCCGGTACTGTCGTTCACCATAACTACTACGGTCAACCCCTAGGTCCCTCAGCCTTTCCAACCCCCCCTCCGTCCTTTCCTTTTGGCGTCTCCCCGATGATCACCCCAACGCCTGCGCCTTACAACCCACCCCATGCTTCTCAGGTTGCGGCCCAGTCTTCTTGCTTGTCCCCCCCTCCTCAGCTCGCACCTTTCGAAGACTTCTTAACCTTTGCTGGCATAAGCCCCAAAGCAAAGAAGACTCGGGATATCCTCGCTGAAGAGGGTATAACTGATTTTGGACGTTTGTTGGATCGCGAAACTTACAATTTTGCTACTTTTCGCAGTCTTGGCCTTCCTTTTGCTCACGCTGACAACCTTTTTAAGGCCGTTCCCAAATATAACCTTCACCTAAAGTCACTTTGAGATAGCTACCAAACGCCTGTGTGGCCTATTGTATCTATGAATATTTTCAAAAATTTCTTTCTTTTATTGGTAATGGTTCCGATAAAGAGATCTATATCCCCTGAATTTGTTTTCTAATTTTGATATCGACCATGTGAGCTGTCGAATAGTTCATACATGTTTGCTCAGTCTTTGTTTATCCCACTGGTGTCGGTTCGAAAAGTCGAAGTGGAAGACCGTCCTTTAGCTTGCAATCACAAACCTTTGTCCTCCAGCGTTCATGAACTTAATGAACTTGAATATTGCCACTCTGAGACCTTTTTGTCGCCCGATGTCCTGATAGCAATCAGGCGAAGTCTTGACCTTCGGGTCCATTTCTGGAGCTTTGGAGCTTATGTGACTTGAACATCACACACTCCAAAACGAGTGTGTGAGTGGTCCCTCAAAAATGTGATGTGTCACTCAAAAACTCACCTCTTCAAGGCACGTCGAGTTCTTTCCATCGATGTGCCTTGAGCCATTCATTCGGGCTCAGTCTCAGACTGGGGATGTGCGCTTTCTGAGCTCACAATCGCTTTTTAAGGTCACAAGGATTCGTTTCATTGGCAGGTCCCAAAATCAATCTTCAATCGGACAAAAGAGGTTCCAAACTTTCAGAACAAAGACTTTAGACTTTCTTCGGGAGGTAAAAAAAGATTCCAGCGGGTTGATCGCTTTGAAACAACCCAAAGTATCACCCTATCACAATTTCCAGCCTGAAATTCCACCATTAGATCCAATACCCGCATACCGCATACAACTTATGCATGAGAGCGGCAGAAAACCGTCCCCAAGTCCTATCCAAGATCAAATCGATCTTCTTGTCAGGCGGCGTTTGGATGAGGCTTTGAGTACGCCGAAAGTGAGATTTAAGCACGCTGAAAGCTTTTTCGATGGGATTCAGGTCTGGCGAGTATGGAGGTAGGTACAGAATCCGGATTCCTCTTTCGGCCGCCAGTTCATCGATGCGCCCGCCATGGTGGATACGTGCATTGTCCATGACCAGGACAGAATTGGCGTTTGGGTACGAATTCATTACAGGAAACTACGGGAAGTCATCAGTCAATATGTATAAACAAACCAAATGAGCACCAGGAACCCTTACCAAACAATGTTTCAGGAAGCCTTCAAAATCTTTTCGATCGTAACTGCCTTCTTGGCAGTCCGCAGCCAGAACACCTCCACGGAATATGGCCGGTAAGAGCGAGAATCGCTTACCACCACGACTCCAGGGGATTCGGGCCGTCCGTTGGCCTCGTTTGGCCCACGCCATTTCCCTACGCAGATATCGTTCCTGGATCGCGCACTCATCTAATGATGAAAGGCCAAAGCACGCACAGTTAGCTAAGTGGGATAATCACAAAAGAAAACCTTGAGACAGCGTACCTAGAAACACCAACATGTTGGGGTGCAGTGCTCCTACCGCGTGTAAGTACTGAGCACGCTTGGCGGCACTCTGATTAGGGTGCACCGTTCTGGCTTTCTTGAGAGTCAGATGGAGGCAATCCTTGAGATCACTCGCAACTGTTTGCAAGGAGATCCAGGTTCCGGTATGGCGATAGACACCGCGGCGATATTTGTCTAAGTAGAGGCCTGGATTACCTTCGAGGAGCTCTAACATGAAATCACAATCCTTGTCGGTCAATTTGGTGTGTCTTCTGAGACGCTCGTAGTTATCAGGGTTCCGGATTACTGAGTGGGTTCGTTGAAACAAGGAGTGCCACCGAGATATTGTCTGGATGCTGACTGGAGACTTCAGTATGCGCTGGACTTGAGCTAACGTCTTGCCTGCGCGGAGGTACTGCACCGCAAGTACCTTGATTCCTACATCATACTTTCCAGGGCGGACTCTCATGTCTGGAAGGAGGAAGTCGAGGTGTCAGGATAGTTGAGGTCAAGAGGGAAACGGGTGGGACAAACCTGATGGGAAGTGATGGTGGGTGATGCGATGGATGGTCTGGCGAGGAAATTTTTGGTTTGGCAGAAAATGTTTGATGTGGAAGTGATGGGTTGATGACCCCAATACCTGATTATGATGTCTCTCGGGGCTGGGGATTGATCTACTCTCTGGTCCATACCACAGCAAATACAGGTGCGCAGCACCTGTATTGGGGGGTTTTTTTTTTGAAAATTCGTGCGACCAAGACACGAATTTCTTGAACAGCTGTAAAACTTACTAAGATACTCTAATGAAAACACTGAAGCGGAAGATGCAGTGTGTTTTGGGATAAAAAATCCTAGGCTGAATGCCTAGGCACTGCCAACACAGATGCCTCGGGTTGCGGAATCCGAGGCATCATCGGAGGTAAAACCTCGGACAAGGTCTGTCCGAGGTTTTTGTCTGAGGTAATCTTCTGCGCTGGGAGTTGCCTCGGATCAAACCTCGGACAGCTTCTGTTGGAGGTTGGTAATCCGATAATACCTCGGATTTTCCAATCCGAGGTAAATATGTTGGCGGTGAGGGTAAATAAATTGACTTGATCATGATAACATAAACAACACCCTACGGGGTGGCTAGAGGCCTAAATAAAACTGATAACTCAAAAAATATTGAACTGAAACTACACAAAAGATAAAATAAACTAATAAAGGAAAAAAAAGAAAAAGAAACAAAAAAGGAACTAAAAATAACCAAAAGAATTGTTAAAAGAAAAAACTAATAACCAGAAGAATAAGAAAATAAGAAAAAAGCCAAACAACAAAAGAACAGGGAACAAGGGTGGGTGGGACGCGAAAAGAAATACGCGTAAGATAGAACCTTATAGCGATAATCGACGACAGTAAACGCAATGGAATAGAAAAATCGGAAACCGGTAAAGAGCTTTGACATCATCAAACAATGAGTGGTAAAATAGGTAGAAAGAAGTCCGACCCGTTAGTAACATGTCGTATGTAAAGTTCCAAATTTTCTCTCATTCCATTCCGTTAATACCAAGTTACCAACATTAATTACTTGGTTTTTATTATGTATAACTACATAACTAAGTATTCTTCTATACTATCACCATACGCACATAAGCTCCAATCTAACCCTGGAGTCTCTGTGTGTAGGTATCAGGTGTTTGGGGGGGGCCTAAGGCCGTGGACTCCCTGGATAGAGTAGTTCTCTGCGCAGCGGGTGAAGGAGCGGGTGGGAGGAAAAGAAATTTTGCTGTGATGAGATAAGAAAACAGTGGTGTTCCTTTCTTATCAAAAGGGAGATTGGAGATAGGGCTATGACCCGGCCCCAAAACTTTGTGGCCGGCCACGGGGCTCCCACATGCCCCGTTGATACCCAAAGGTCATCAAAAATGAGGCAGGGCCAACCAGTACACGCCCCAAAAATCAGGCCCCGGGGCTAGGTAGGGTCTTGGTCATTTTGGGCACAGGTCAGGCTCATTTTGGGCACGAAATAGGTGTGGAAGGGGGTAGGCAGGGTCTCATTTCATATATTTCACGATCACATGTATCTACTAGATCATTAGTATCAGTATCCAAACTACTAGAAAACTTAAATTCATCATATAACTACGTGTATGAAGTCATCATAACTGCTAAAAGATAACTAGAAGATAAAAATGAAAAAAACTAGGAGAATTGTCTGGACCAGCTTTTGAGGCAAACTTGAGCCTCGAGGTTTTGGGTAGTGAAAGAAGCCCGGTGGTCACTCATGACTCTTAACGCACTGGAAAAAGACCTTTCAGATGGTGCACTAGTTGCAGGGACAGCAAGCATAGCCTTCGCCATATGAGCTAGATTTGGCCAGTGACGTTGATTCAAGCTCCAGTAGTGAAGGACGTCGCATTGCTCATCTTCTTGAGGGGCAGTAAGGTACTTGTTCACCTCGTGTTCAATAGGAATCATTTTGCGGCGCTTGATGAAGTGCTGAGGGCGATCGAGGTTGAGTCTGTCTACTTGAGGTTTGACGATCTCAATATCAGGATCAATGGCTGGTACAAACTTTCTTGCTTGCCTGGTGAAGTAATCGACTAGATCGTCAGGTCCCCAACCCAAAGATTCCATGGTTGACGCTTTGACCGCATTGACTTTGAGGCGAGGATCGAGGATAGCTGCACATATATACACAGCTTTGGTCCGAGCAGCCTCTTGATATTGAGGGATTTTCTTCATCATTGGCATGATAGAGACCTTCAACTCTTTGCATTGGGAGTTGTGCCAAGCCTGTGATACAATTAATTAAAGATGTCAGTGTTTGAATTGAAAATGAGATGAGGAAAGATAAAAAAAGACATACCAATTCAAGTCGCTCCACTAGCCACTGATAGTCAGGCATGACATTAGAAAACGTTGGAGACTTGTTACGTCTCATTCCCTTGAGTGATACAGGTGCCCAAAGGAACGACGGCACCTGTAAGTTCCATGTAACTCAAAGAGAGCGGGCCCCGAAGTAGGAAGGACCGGTACCGTAAATATCACGGTATCGGAAAGTTGGTAGAACAAGAATGTTCACATCGGAGAAGGGTGGGAGAGAAAACTAGAGTTTTCACCACCCATCTACTTCACCAATAGCTTATAGCAGCAAATAACTCATCAAAACCTCTCCTCACATTTCTCTCGAAAATTTTTCTTGTTTTCAACAAAAATTTTTTTCCACAAGAAAACCACGATACCGATAATGTCTCAACAATCAATTCAACAATCAATGGCGAGTTTACTACATGGGAGAACATTAAGACCCAGAGGGCCAACTCCAGGACCCTCGATAGTTACGACGCAAGAGAAAACACAAGAAAAATACGATAGTTTAGAGAAAATCGATGAGATGCAAATAGACGGTGATGAAAACACTGAACTCCAAATGATAGAACCATCACATGTAAAAGAAATAAATGTAAAAGGAAAGAAAGGGAAAGGAAAGAATACGAAGAAAAACCTCAAAAACTTGAAGAATCAAAAGGAAGAAGTGAAACCTACTGGTATCGAGTTAGAAGCCCAGGGAGGAGATAGTCATCAAGAAAGAAGAGATCAAATGAATGAAGACGAAGTTCAGATCAACGAACATCAGCGAAATGAAATCGATAACGATGTTGTAGGTGACACGACTGTTGGTTTTGGTAAGCTCCATACCTTGATGTTTCTAATTTCCCAGTCTTCTCCTTCACTATTTCTATCATCTTCTTCATGACCCAACCCGATAAACAACCTCTACAGAGAAGGAGAGGTAATAGAGACCGACATGTTATAGCCAAGTGTTACAGTTGTGTGTTAGACACAGATAGAGTGGCCGGTGTTACGCTGAAATACACATTATAAGATGTCCAGTGTTACGAATATTATGTCCAGTGTTATGGTTAATGTCCAGTGTTATGATTATATCCCAAGTCAGATGAAGTGAACGTTCAAAACTTCCAAAAGCCCAGTATTAAAAACCTTACAAATCACATTCAAAAAAAAAAAAAAAAGAGATAAAGAAACTTACGTATTGTCTGGCCTGTGTTACTTTACGGGGATACTTTGATACATACAGAAATCGATGTGCAAGGTACCGCGGAACATCCAACGGTCGAATTAGAACACGCCAAATGGATCAGAAACATCCAAACTGCTTTCAGTAAAGATAAAATCACTAAATTCAAAATGTTAACTGAAGCTTATAAAGAATGGTGTGTTGATAACGAAACCCAACGACGTGATGCAGGAGTAAATGAATATGAGTTTGATTCTGATGAAGATGGTGGAGAAGGAAATGAAACAATCACCAAAACGAAGAATTCAGCTTCAACGAAGAAAGAAACCAATACTCACATGAAACTGGGTGTCCAATTGAGACACAATATGGTTCGACTATCAGAATATTGGAATAATGTTATGATCAATAAAAACATACATGTGCCTGTTACGATTTTCTCTACTGCTTGGCTGCTTGAAGATTCTACTTATATGAAGACTAAACATACGAAGACAGTTAGTTGCACCTCCAATACAATTTCGTATGTTGGATTGAAGGTACCAAACAAATACCGACTTAGCAGAGCAGAATGGTCTACAAGATTCGACCTGATGGTAAAATATCAAAAATTAGAATATGATACCTTAGATAGTCAGAAAGGTTTCCCAATCGCACCTAGATTAGTGGCGTATAAAGAAAATGTTCTTCAAATTCAAGAAGATAACTTTGGTATGTGGATGCCGGCAATGAGGTACGATATTGCACATCGTCGAAATGTTTGGGAGCATCGAATGCCGGATGGATCGATGGCGGATGTGGGAACCTTGAACACGATCTTAGTAGCGCAAGCACTTAGAGATGCGAAACATAGAGGAGAAGACGTTTTCGGGGATAACCCCTATATACTCGGAGGAGAATGGCAACACGTCAATCCGGTGACGGGAAGAACGCATCCCGCTGATAAACCTTGGGATGATGAAGCATTTAGCGGAGAGTCCCAAGCAGCGATGTTAACAGGCAGATTGGTTTCTCACCTAGCAACACCGGTTATACCAACACTTCCAGATACGAGAGTAGGGGTTAACACTTCGAAATCCAATTCATCTGCTCACCCGTGGTTCAAAGGAAAGGTGTTTGATCCAAATTATGTAAAACCAAATCAGCAAAGCCAAAATCAGTGAGGATTCAATACCTTCAATCACAACTCTAGACCACACCCTTATCACCCACCTTATGCTAATAGCCTGAACACTAGAAATGGTGGATACAGTAATAATTATAACCACAATGCTGGTAGTGGGTACGGGTTCCCGCAGAGTAGTGGTAGCGGATATGGTGGATATGGCGGATATGGAGGACCAAGTACGTCAGGAAGTAGTTACGGTGGAGGCGGAAATGCTGGAGGTCCCGCTCGTCCGCAAATCGGCCCTGGTAGTTTCACGAGAGGAATGGGGAGCAGTAGAGGAGGAAACGGAGCTGGACCAAGTAAGAGTACCAACACGTCAAAGTAAGTATAAAAAAAAAAAAAAAAAAGAGAAAAAGAGTCGAAAGAGAGGTTGTTTATGATAGAGGAAAGAGTGATTACTTGTTTGTTACCATGAGTAGAAGCTGATTGTGACTGGTTTTGTTTTTCCCTTTTTGTCTCATCTTGTTCTTATTCTTTATATTTCTTGACCTTTTCGATATGAAGCAATACACACGCAATGCCAGAGTCCCATTCAAGATCTGAGAAAATTGAAAACAGAACCAGTGAGAAGGCCGATCAGTGGAGTGCGTATGTAGTGAATGAGAAAGCCAACTTAGAGAATTGGCCAACACAAGCACGATGCGAAATGAACATACAAGAATGGAACATACTACTCACCGAAGGCAACTTGTTGCAGAAATGGAACCACGTATTGCAAAGCCTAACCGACGGCTTCCATCAAGGGATCCCCCCACATACTTTGGGAGACCTAAAATGGTTCACACCAAACAACCACTCGTCAGCATTAGCAGTGAAAGATAAAATTATGGCAAATTTATACAAAGAACGGCGAGAGAAACGAATCTTTGGACCCTTTACTCACGAAGAGGTCCATAAACGCTGGGGTTTCTTCCGCTCCAATCCGATGGGGAGCGTAACGAACAACGACAATTCTTTACGTATGATCAATGACCTTTCCTACCCGCAAAGCTCAGAATACAAGAAGTCAACAAGACGAGAACTGTTACGACACGGGAAAAATCATGACAAACTGACCAAGATGAGTAAATCAGATAGATCAAAAGAATGGTCAGAGAATCATTACAAGTTAAACGTCAACCATGAATTATTTTTCCAGATATCAACCAGCCATCATTTTCAAATTATAGGCAAGTAATTCAAATAAAACTGGACATAATTTGCTTTTAGCGCAATTTTTGAGCTCTGCGCATGGGTCAGAAATCATTTCAAGATTCATTTGTGATTCCCTTCATTCAAATTCACATTCATCCGTTGGCTACTTTGCCCCCTTTTGCCTCATCCGACAGTGCTTTGCAAGTCAATCCTCCCCTAGCTGATTTTCCTGAAGCACCCAACCTTGCTCCTACGTAGGTATGTGTGTCACACAAATCTCCTTATCAAAGGATCCAATGAATCCTCAATAAACATCATTTGAGATTCACCGGTAATCCTTGGCGGAATTGTAATAACATCAAGAGGCAAGGACCACCGTTGAGGTGGAAGTGGGGTCCGGGATATGGGTGTAACCGGTATGAGACCAACTGCAGAGAGTAACACTGTGCAGATGTAGTATTTTTCCACCATGCAAAATGATTAAAATTAATGTCAAAATGATTAAAAATGCTGTGTTAATGCATAAAAATGCACCATTAATGCACCATTAATGCGGAAAAATGCAGCATCAATGCAGTAAAATGCAGTGTTAATGCACACACAAAATGAATTCAGAATTCCACCTTTTTCAATTTTGTTTGTCCTTCAGGTCAATCATTTTTCATTTGGGAAAAATACTACATCTCCCCAGTGTAAGAGTAGAGAAGTCAAGTGTTGGTCTTTTTAATTGTTATGTAGGTTATTGAGATTTGGTTTGTCATCCTCAGCCAAAGTGATTAGAAGTGAACTTTACGATGTCAATTAGTAACATTCAAACTGATGACCCCTTACCTTCAAACTCACCAATTCATCCTCGTCAACATCTTGCTACCCTTCAATCCCATCAACATATTATCACGGCTTTAGCTCAGCTTGGTGAGCTTTATACTGCTTACCTCTTTGATTCAATCAAAGAATCTGAGTACTGATTTCAATTGACCAAAGTGCTGTTTACCAAATACAATTCACGGAATTTAAGCTCAATAGATCTTTGGCCCGAAAGACTAGAACAGCCACTCACGCAGATAGACGATCTTAGGCCATCGGTCTCTTCACTCGCTCAAGATGCATCAACCCTTCATGAAGTGGTAACCAAACGGGCAGCTGTAGCGGAAAGAATATCAAGCAAGGCTCGCATCCTAGACCTCAAACGGAGCAGGGTCAAGGAATGCCTCGATCGGGTCCAAGCTGTCACGCAACTTCAAGACGCCTCGATCGATGTATTTCAAGCGATCGAGAAAGCTGATCGGGAAGCTGCTACACGACATATCCAACGTGTCAATGGAATCAATCCACAAACAATTCGTACTCGATTTGCAGAAGCAGTGGTGGTAGGCGACTTTATACAGTCTTTTGGATCGCTGTACTGAAGACAAAACGACTCTCATATGTTTATTTTGTCAGCCTATGTACGACCGATATACCTGAACAACCTTCGATCGCTTTAGAAAACTTTACAAAACAATTAACTGGAATCTTCTTAAAGGCTTTCACTCAGGCTGCGAATTCAAAAGATGAAGCTACTACTAATTGATTCTTTGAACCCTTTCCACTCTTAGGGTCTAAAGCATCCGAGGCTGGTTTATCAGCTTACTCCGATTTTGTGCGACCTCAGCTACATATCAGAATGATATTGTCAATCACTCATTTAGTTTTGTAAGGTTTGAAATCCATGTGAACCCATGGGATCTTACAGTGACTGACTTTGTTTTGTTGATCTGGAATCTTGCACACGTCTTTGCTACCTAGTCGATCTCAAGGGCCATCGCATTATCCATTGAGTCCTAATAGTCATTTTGCTTCATCATTTCAACACTCACATCAACATCATCATCAAGAGACAAACATGAGATGACTTCAGTTAGAACTCCTAATCAAGCCAATTCATCAAATAAAAATATAAAAAAACCATCCCAACAACGATCCTTGTGACAGTAGCAATGATGAAGACAAACAAGCACCAAAGAATGATTTTGATAGCAATGAAGATTATGGTCAAGGTTTTGGGGTTTATCAAGGTATGTCTACTGTTGTCTTCACTAAATGCTTTGTTGATTTTTCTGTAACCGATCAATTTTGCTTTCAGCATTTCAATTCTTTGGACAATTGATAATGTTACAAGGATCTCATCATCAATCTAACTGTATATTAACATGACCTGTATGCACAAAATTGAACCAATTCTAATGGGTATTTAAATTCACCTTCAACTACTGTAGTAGATAATCCAAATTAATTACAATTAGGTGAGTCAAGTAGTTCAAAGATACCAATGGAATGTAAAAAATCAGATGATCATCATTCATATTACAAGGCCTTGCAATAATCACTTACCACATGGTGTTTTACATTGATCAATCGATTTTAAGGCAAGTCAATTAATTTGAACGCAACTTTGGTCAAATTTTTGATTTTCAAACGTTCTCAAGTGGTTTTTGGCCTCAATCTTAGTATTTTGATCCAAGTGAGCATTTTACTTGGTTATTTTAATAGCTTAGTTGATTGCATAAAATATAATAATAAATATTAAAAAGACTTGATTATTTCTTTTTATGTTGTTTATCTGGATTGGCACCCAATCAATCAATAAGGCAAATCAATCAAATCATTGATTTTAAAACATTATTGAGTTGCTTTCAGAACTTGATCAAGGTGTTTCACTTCCAAAGTATAGGTCAATTTAATATAATCATTTTTTCACCTAGCTCACATATGTAACCTCTGGATCAAATTAGTGCCTCTCCCTTCTACTTTTTCAGTTTTTACAATGTTGATGTTTGAGAATAGTGACTATGATTAAGTCTTTTGTTTTCTTTTGATTTGATTGGGTTCTTGATTAAATGCTTTGTCAAACTCACTTGATGTCAATACAATAATAATTTGATTGATCCACATGTTCATCCACATATACTTCTCATTGTGTCTATCAGCATGAGAGTTCAACAAAAGCCGATCTTAATATTATGAAGTTCTATCTTTGGTCTAGAGGATATTGAACAACTTGAACAATGAATGTTTCCTTCTGGAGCTCATTGATTTCAAGTTGTCTAATCTGAAGGGTGTTTTGTTTTGTTTTGACCCTGCTTTCTGAAAGTCTTACTTCTGTGAAAAAAAGTGACTTCAGATCATTCTATTTTCTTTTATTCAATAATCTGACTGTAGTTATTTTGAAAATAACAGCACTCAAGCAATTGTCATTGTTCTGTTTTGAACTTTGATATTTGTTTCTCAACCCATGAACTTTAAGACTAACAGGAGACAAGGACAAGACTATATCTACCAAACCCAAACTGTATTTCATTATCATTATATTCAAATCACAACACTTCATTGGTCTGCAATACATTTGGTCCATTTGCTAAGCTGTCTCAAGCACCCAAAAGAAATGAAAAAAGCATTTCAAAAAGCAAAACATACAATCAAGTCAATCAACCAAAATTACCATTCCTTCAAGTTGGGTTAATAAGCTGAAATCACAGCCAAGTCACATCCATATCACTTGATCTGTACAAAATAAGATAGATTGATTCAGTTTGAGCTCTTTCAAACATGTTCTTTGAGTTTTACTCAAGGTATCAAGAAAGCAGTAGCTATATATTTTGATCCATGAGGATGGATTCATGAATTTGACATAGAATATATAAAATTCAAAATAAAAACTCCTCCATTTGTGATTTTGAAGTTCATGTTTTTAGTCTGTTTATTTGAGTGAATGAAATTGATGTTTTTCCAGTTATTTGAATCACAGAAACAGCCAGAATCAAAAAGATTGAACTCGAATAAGACAAGTGAGTGTCTTACACTGGGCAGATGTAGTATTTTTCCCAAGTGAAAAATGATTGACCTGAAGGACAAACAAAATTGAAAAAGGTGGAATTCTGAATTCGTTTTGTGTGTGCATTAACACTGCATTTTACTGCATTGATGCTGCATTTTTCCGCATTAATGGTGCATTAATGGTGCATTTTTATGCATTAACACAGCATTTTTAATCATTTTGCATGGTGGAAAAATACTACATCTGCACAGTGTTATGATGAGTGAGGGTAGAGCCTCACAGAAACTAAGGATGGTCACATAGGGTTTTCAGATCTCTTCACTTATGGATCAAAATGATCTATTGAAGTTGACAAGACTATTTCACATAAATGTTTCAAACTCATCATGCTGTGGAAATGTTTGTCAATAATCATTAGTTGAAAGCTTGAAATTTGATAGCTAACCATCTGATATTGCAATTCACATCCTTGGTTCCATCAAGTCTTTTCCTCATTGATGTGCAATATAATTTGACTCATATTTAAAATTCATTTATCAATTTTTTCAGATGTCATCTTGAAACAACTGCAGCTAGAGTTGTGCATTCACAGGCCCATAACTGAGTGAACTATATGGGCCAATACCATCATGTACAAAAATACTACTACTACATCTCAATTGAATATTCTGCTTTATGTATATCTTTGAGAAACTCAATCTGCTTATTCATTTTTTGGAGGCTTGACATGATTCCTGCCCAGCAGCAGCAGTTGAGTTAATTGTTGATAATGACTTTTCTTCACAACAGTACTCTGTATGCTTTCATACCCGTCCTTGACTTTATTCGAAATTTGAGGTCCAATTTTAGCGGACTCATTACAGTACCCTGCAAAAGTAGAAGAATGATAATAATCATAGTGTTGTCTGCTGTTAATTGGTTATCATGTGGAAAGGTACAAGGCTAAATTTGGGTACCATATCCATATTTCTTCTTGAAGCTTGGTATGTATCACTTTGGTATATGAATACAAAAAAGTTGTGGATGTATGACTGGCCTTGACAAGTCAGATAGACTACCCATTCTTTGATTTCCCAAAACTTCAATCATTCCTCTATTATAGAGCATTGAGACTAGCGTACTTTAATGTTTGCCGTTGATATTTGCAACCTGTAGAAAAAACCATGTAGGCACTGCCAAAACAGTGTCTACATGGGTGTTTCCCACAAAAAAGCACCTACATTCTCACTGTAGGTGCTCAAAACTATCAAAAATGATGCCTACATGTTGAAATTCCCATGTAGGTGCTCAAAAGTGATGCCTACATTTCCAAATTCAAATGCAGGCATCTTTTTCAAGCATGAAAATTACACCTACATCTCAAAATAAGGATGTAGGCACAAATTTTGAGGGCCTACATGTGTATTGAGGCATGGGATGATGCATACATGTGTGTATGTGCGAGTTTGGTCAAACTTCTTGAATATCTTGACTTATATAGAGGACCCTTGGAACGTAGAAAGTGGTTTGGAGTCAAAATGAGGGTATTGGATCACATAGAAAGTGTGTGACTCAGAATGAGGGTATTGGAGAAAATAAAAAGTGGTGACTCCATTTACGTCCTCCATTACCCTCACTTCAACTCAAACCATGTTTTATGTCCTCCAATATCCTCATTTTGACTTAAACCATGTTTTACGTCCTCCAATACCCTCATCTTGATCCAAACCACTTTTTATGTCCTCCAATACCCTCATTTTCACTCCAAAGCACTTTTTACATCCCGAGGGTCCTCTATGTAAGTCAAGATAGTTGAGATGTTTGACTAAACTTCCACATACACACATGGAGGTGTTGGATGCACTCTGGTGTTGAAATCATTAGGGGGTTAGGGGGTTAGGCTTTGGCCAATATTAGTATCACCCCTCTCCAAACATATCATCATCCCTCTCCAAGGGTCTGTCACATTACCACCGTTCAAGATCAACATTGTTCCTCCCAATCCTTCATCCCACCACAATTAGACCTCACAAGATATATGGCCTCCATGCTCAGCCTCATCCCATACCTTTCATGTTGCTTGACCCAGCAACAACAGTCTGTAGCCCTCCATCATAATTTCCTGATTCATTTTTAGTTGCACCAACCACACAATATACTTGGGCCCAAGTTGTGTTACTCAAAATATACATAGTGACCTCCATAGGGTTTTGGGATATATTCTGGTTCATTATGATCCATGCAGTGTGTTTGAACTAGCATAAGCTCTGTCATCATGTGTGTATTGATCTAAGATGAGCTCCTCTTATGAGTGCGGCGCCCGCCGCTCAATTTGGCTAGTTTCAGTTATGAAGAAGAAGTAGAAATCCCGTCAGTGAATTCTTTCGTTGATAAATTAGACTTCGAAACATCGTGGGATGATTTCGAAACTGTGGCATCATTTTTCAGGTCCAAAATAGGTATCAAGTTATTGTTAGCAAATTATGATTGGCGGAAAGCTTACCGACAAGGTGCAACACACATATCCCAATGGCGGTTCTTGACTATAAAAGATTTTGATGGGAATATCTGGATTGATACAAGAATCCCGTTTGGTGGAGTAGCGGGATGTGGTACATTCGGATGGATGGCCGATGCTTGGTGGGATATCATTTCAGTAACGTTGAAAGTGGACCGTATTTTTTGTTGGATAGACGACAATATGTTCGTCAAATCAGAGGATAGTCAACTGTCGATGCAAACGGTGGTCCAAGTCAGTAAGAATCTAGGTGTTCAATCGAATGAAGAAAAGTTTCAAGACTGGAATGTAGAACAAAAATACCTTGGTTTTATATGGAATGGAGACAATAAAACTGTTAGATTACCTGAAGAAAAGTTAGAGGAAAGGAAACAGCAGATTGAAGAGTTCCTCACCATTCAGAAAAAGTGGAGTTTGAAAGAAGTCGAAAAATTGGTTGGACGACTAATTCATTTGATACATATTCTACTGCATATGAAGTGTTATATGTGGAACCTGTATGAATGGCAAGCTGAGTGGTACAATCCGAGTGCATTACGTGATTTACCAAAAGGGGCAAAGGAAGACTTGGAGGAATGGCGTGAGACATTAGAAAAGTTTGATCGCCTTCGATTTGTCCCCGAAGTCGAACCGGCTGAGATAGGATGGGTAGGTGATGCTAGCACCAGTTACGGGATTGGGGTTCTGATAGGCAATAGGTGGGCTAGATTTGAACTACTTCCGAGCTGGGATGTCAAAGGGCTGTCACAGAACGAACAGAAACGGGACATCAATTGGTTAGAGACTGTCACGATAAGATTAGGATTACACGTAGTTCATGAAATCGTACCAATGATGGGTAGAAGTTTCCTCCTACTAACCGACAATACGACCTCACAAGCAGCAGTTCGTAATCGGAAATCCAGGCATAAGCTAGTAAACGACGAGTGGAGGCGTATACAGAAAGACTTAGCCTTGTTCCAGTGCGACATAGTGGCTAATCGGGTCACATCTAAGGGCAATATCGCCGATACGTTATCACGAGGCGATCAAGGTCTACTACAGAACGATCAGGAGGTGATTATTAGCATACCGGCAGATTTAAGTCAATTTTTAAGGCGCGGTAGACAAAAGAAGTTAGATGGAAAATGACAAGAGAGTGAAACGCTTCTTAATGGATGAAAACGGGTAAGGAAAAAAAAAAAAAAAAGAAAAGGGGAAGAGATCGCAGATCGGAAAGAAGTAAGATAGGATACTGACGTGTATTTTTGTTGATTCAATTTTAGGAAGATAATGTGGAGGAATAACGTAATACAGAAAAGGCTCTTGAGCGGCAGCTGGTCCCAACCGACACTAGAGAACTATAGCGCCGCGATATCGAAACTTATGAAGTTCGGAGAGTCAATCGGTGAAGACAGATCACAAAGTTTACCGCTAGATGAACAGAAATTGAAAGAGTTTATTGTGTGGGCAGGCAAGGAATGGAAGGAGTATACCGAATCAAATAAGTCAGATAACAAAGATACAAGTCACAAAATAAGCTTAATAACACTTACAAAGTATATCACAGGTATACGCTCCTGGCACCTGTTTCATGATAAACCCTTCCCAGAAGAAAACGATAAAGTCGTCAAGTTAATGCTGAAAGCCTGTGGGGTAGCAGAAGCGAAAGATAAAAACCATGTTAAGGTACAGAAACAACCAATTCAGTTAAGACATTTAGCGGAATTGGTGATGAACTTAGCGGATGGATCGTGGAGAGATAAGGCAGTGCTGGCCACGGCACTCGTGGCTTTTTGGGGAATGGCTAGACTTGGAGAGTTAGTTTCAGATAACAAGAAGAAAAGGAGGATTTTAGTGAAGGATATGCTGAGATCAGAAGATGGAGCTTACCTGAAGTTCGCCTTACACGAAGAGAAGACAGCCCGACCGGGAGAACTCCAATGGATACAAATCCGCTCACTGGCATCCTTACTCGATCCAGTCAATGCAGTGAACCAGATCCTAATCCAATTGAAACCAGTCGATGTATATATGGAACCGGTGTTCTCCTACCCGAACAAGAATGGCTTACGGATTCCGTTGACTAAGTCGGTGTTCTTAAGTACTTGTAGAGAGGTGTGGTCCAGGTCAGGAACCGGAAATAACTTGACGGGACATTCTTTTAGGGTCGGTGGTGCGACGTTTAGATGGAATGAAAAGCACCCATTAGAGACAATAAAGCTTTTCGGAAGGTGGGAATCACGGGCTTACCAATTATACCTTTGAAAATACTCGATGGGTGATTCTAAGGATGCGAAATATATTTGGGAAGAGATGAAACTGCAAGATCTAGCAATTAGAGTGGTGGATGGACCAAAGTTATTATCAAATGGAGGAGGAAAGGAAATCGACAAAAGAGTATAAAAAAAAAAAAAAAAACGAGCGAGAAGAAGAGGGAAGAGAGAGAGAGAGGGTTATGTTTCAAAGGTTTGACGGTGAAATGAAAAGTTTTCTAAACATGCATGACAAAGATCTCGTTCAACAATACACGAAGTGAGTAGAAAAGATCTTCAATAGAAATCGAGAGATGGCGAGATAACCAAATGTAGCCTTGTGAGACACAAACAGTCTGTTGAATTGAAATAACTAAGAGACAGATTCGGGGGATACCTAAGAAGGTACAACTCGGGACCTACCGAGGAAGGCTCTCCGCAGGCTCCGGACGATACGTCCCGAGTCATGGTAGCAGAGAGCCTACCTTGGTCATCGGATCAGCGGCTATACGCCCCCCCCAAACACACGTCATAAGATTTAATTCAGAATCTTATGGCATCTGATCTGGAAACTAGGGTAGCTACGGCCAGAATTAAGAAGAGAGAGGTAGAACAAATAAAATGAAATATAAGTAAATGTAATACAATAAGAAAAATACCCAACTGAGAAATGTGAGCACTGAGAGAAATGGATGACAGTAGCAAGGGGAGCCAAGAAATGCACAAGGGAGTTGACAAGTCGCCATTCTTTGTTGTCAAGTGAGAAAGCTTCAAGGGCAGCATTTCCATCACATACATAATGTATGACTGGCTGGAGTTCAAGAAATCGCTTGAGAGAGTCGTGAGTCGAAGACCATCAAGTGGAGACCTCGTGAATCAAACCGACTTTTTGTTTGAGCTTAGCACAGCCTTGAACAGAATTATCAAGAGTAGCAGTGAGTTGTGGACTGTGTGTGATCTTCTTATGAAAGGAGCGGATGCGAGTGAGTATACTAGTAACTGCAGCATGTGGGGTACACTCGACAAAAAGGGGAACAGAGGGTTGGGGGATTCGAGGATCCAGGGCGTTGACCAGAGGTGGAGCTGTCTTCTGATCGAAGGCAACCATTCCCGCTTTCGCCACCAGGTTGATGACATGGGCCACACAACCGTGGAGGCAATCAGAGGCGTCAAAAGATGGAATCATCGTCTGAAGAGTTTGGCCCATGGTCGTGTTGTTGGAGGCGTTATCAGCGGTTATGCAATAAAGGTTATCGGTGATGTTGAACTTGTCCAGAGTGTGTTTAAGGAGAGTAGCGAGATTGGCTCCAGTGTGAGGTCCGTCAATTGGTTTCAAAGCTAGAATGACATTGCACATATTGAAGTTGTCCTCGATCCAGTGAGCAGTCACACCCAACATTGTGATGTTGCGAGGAGACGTCCATCCATCGCAAGTGATGGAGACGTGTTGAACTGATGATAGAACGTTGGTGACAGCGCCTCAAATAGATCAACACTTTGACAGAATTCCTTTGGAGATGGCCGTTTTCTTTGACAAAAGTGATGGTGCAGCGGGGTTGGTCACGGTAAGGAGCTCTTGGAATTCTGGGGTGTCAACCAAGGGGATGGGGAGCTCTCGGTTGACTATCAACCAGATCAGAGCGTCCTTGAGGTTAGCTCGGTTAAATGACTTCACCTAAAGGATATTAAATAAATAAACATCAAGTTAGTATTTCAATAACTCATGCATTGATATTAAAATTTGCACTTACTTTTGTGAGCTTTCTGTTGTTGAAAAAGGCCGCCAAAGTGTGTTGATCAGTGCTGACAGGAGGCTCAATGTGGTGGAAGCGTGAGAGATGGCGACTCATAGACTTGGTGCTACCGGTTTTGTCGACAGCAATACCTTTGTTGCAGATCACGACAGGAGCGTCCGGATCCTCCGCAGTGACAACAGAGCCTATGAAACCTTGATTAGCTTGGCAGACGTTCCTGTAAAGGCCGTTGTCTTGTTCTTGCTGAATAAAATACTGCCACACCCAGGAGGAGCGTGCAGTAGTAGTGGTATTGGAATTCACTTCGGAGACAGCAGAAACAGCAGAAACAGAATCGGAAGGGGAAATACTGGTGGCCAGATGAGTACTAGAAGAAGGACTGAGGAGACCACTGGCAGTGGTTAATTGGGATTCATGAGCCGCACGGAGGAGTTGAGATGATAACCGAGTGGTAGGAGATGATTAAATAGGCATTGTATATGAAGAATATCGAGTCGATTCAAAGGAACGCGATGAAAGGAAGCTATGACGTGATTTAAGCTTAAAAGGAAGGCTGATAAAGGAACTTTATTTAGAATGGGGTATGTATGAGGTGTATTATTTAAAGTTGAACTATGGGATCACGAGTCTCGACTCTCACGTAAGTCAGATGGATGGATGGACGGATGGTAGATCCTTTGGCCAGGTTTTGAGGGGAGGAGTGCTCGGGCAACGGGGCAAACGGTACCGCCCGGGACGCCCGGGGGACTTTTGTGAGTCTCATCAACTTAGGTTTAAGTGACCCGGGGCACGTACTGCTGCTCTGGTGGATATGCTCGGGCAGCCTCGGTTTTACGGGGCCGGGTCCGGGTCATAGCCCTAATTGGAGATAGTGGTAATTTTTGTATACTCCTTAATCTGTGAAGGGCAAAAAGTGGTAAAAACCTAAAAGCGCTGGTGTCAATATAAAGCTTTGTTGGACTTAGTTAACAACAAGCTCAAAACACACCTAATAAGAAAGATGAAAGTGGACAAAAAGAGATGTAGCAAGATGAGTGAGTAAAATTTCATATAGAGAAAGAAATTTAGAAATACGTGAAACAAAATAGATGCTGACCTAAAAGCGCTGGTGTCAATATAAATCTTTGTTGGACTTAGTTAACAAAAAGCTTAAAACACACCTGTGGTGTGGAAGTTGATGGAATAAGAAAGATGAAAGTGGACAAAAAGAGATGTAGCAAGATGAGTGAGTGAGAAAACAAAATACAAAGCTTGAATAGCTATTATTTACAGTCGAACCTGTACAATTGCATACCCACGCAGCTGCGTAACCCGTGATAATGCATAGAAAAATTCCTCAATCTCGATTGATGCTTTTTACTGCCAAATTTGACAATGGGATTGCATAACCCGTCAAAATGCATAGGAAAAGTCTTCCACCCAAATTATGTGATTGCACAGGTTCGACTGTATACATAAATTCTTATACAAGCATAAATCTCAATCACATATCAAAAATCTACAAGTTCCTAAATTCCTAGTCCAGTTTCTTATCCATCTCCTGTAAGGACTCAACGTAGATAGAGAGACATGAGAGATGATCAATAGTGCCCTTGTAGTACTGAGTAGATTGCAACGTGAGGAACATGGTCTGTGCTCGAGAGCGTACAAGATAAGTGGTCTACTATGTATAAGCATATCTGAAGTAGCCTAATACGGCTCATAACACCACTCCCCCTTTTATGACTCAACCCCCTCTTGACGGGTTAGCATCTTTCCACAGGTTAGCATTAAAAACCCTGTGGGAAAAAAGCTTTAACCCTCATGACTATCTCCGTACCCTACGGTATCTTGTTTCTGCTTGAGGATATTTAATATTGAATTCATTAATAAGTTCTTGCGCGTTACTCATTAAATTTTCAGGTTCCCATGAATCATGATTAGCATCATATCCTTTCCAACTTATTAAGTACTCTACCTTTCCTCTTCGGCGTCTTTTATCTAGGATTTCAGCTATTTCTAACTCTTCACTTTCTTGAATGATAATAGGTTCAGGTGGCACTTGATCTTGATTTGCTATTTTGCTTCTTTCAAACCGTTGCAGTAGTCCTACATGAAACACTGGGTGTATTTTCTCCATTGATTTTGGTAGATCTAGTTTGTACGCGTTAGCAGATATGTGCTTCAGTATTGGGAACGGACCAAGCCAGCGATGCGAAAACTTAGCAGTTGGTCTTGTGGTGGATATGTTTTTGTTGTTTAGCCACACCATCACCCCTTCCTTCCAATTCGGTGTTGCTTGCACTTTCTTGTCGTGTTGGGCTTTCATTGTTTCTTGAGTGAATTGCAACGCGTCTTTAAGTTCCCTTTGAGTGTCTTTTATTTGAGCTAATCTTCCCTTGGCTGATGGTAAGCATTGATCTCCCGTAGGAACATCTGTGAAACTGACATTGAAGCTGTAATTCGCCTTGAACGGTGACATGCCTATGGCAACATGGTCCTTGTTGTTGTATGAAAATTCTGCCATGGGTAATAAAGAGCTCCAGTCGTCTTGTTTATAACTTGTGAAGTGTCTAATGTACTGTTCAACCGCCTTGTTAGTGATTTCTGACTGACCATCAGTTTGCGGGTGGTAGGCTGTTGAAGACTGAGTGGTTATCCCTAATCTTTTATGTATATCTTTTGTGAGTTTGGAGATAAAGACATTACTTCTGTCCGACGTGATGGTTTGAGGTGTTCCGTGTAACTTCCATATATGCTTGATCATGATATCTGCCAATTCGTCTGATGAAAGAGTCTTTTTGCATGGTACGAAATGTGCCATTTTGGTTAGCCGGTCCACTACTGTAAGTATGCTATCATTACCATCTGATTCAGGTAAGTCGGTAATTAGATCGTAGCAGATATCAACCCAGGGTCCACTTGGAATAGGGAGAGGTTTCAGGCTACCAAACGGTTTCATAGTTCTTGATTTGATTCTTTGGCACGATTGACAACAGTCGACGTAGTTGTTAACAAATGCTTTCACCGACTTCCAATGATAAGCTCTTTTGACTAGTGCCAATGTTCTCATTCTTCCCGGGTGGCCTGCTAGACGACTATCATGACGTGACTTGAGGATTTGAACTTTTAGATTATGATCATTAGGTACTACCACCTTCCCTTTAAAATATAAGACTTCATTAATCTTGCTGTAATCTTTGACTAATTTCGTCCAAGAAGCTCCATTGCAAAGTTTCAATATTTCAATGATTTTCGGATTGGATTTTGATTTGCTCTTGATTTCTTCTAGTATTCTCGCATCGTTCCATAACAGTTCTGAGTCTTTGTCGTCAGTGTCGCTATTATCAACTAATTCATTCACTTCAGCACCTCCAAGTTCTTGTTTGTCAATTACCCATGATTCAAATAAGTCAAGTTCATCAATGAATGCGTCTGCTGGCAAGTTCTGTGGCTTGAGTAATTGTCCGAAAGATAGTTTTTCACCGTCTTTAGGCTTTAGGTCTGGTCGACGTGAAAGAGCATCCGGTTTAGTTGACTGCTTCCCCGGTCTGAATCGTATCTCAAAGTCAAAACTGCCCAATGTTTCCGCCCAACGAGCTTGCCTTCTAGTTAGTTCCTTTGTTGACATGAGAGATTCCAGATTCTTGTGATCAGTGTATACAATCACATTTAGTCTATTCGGGTTCCCTTCTAGGTACTGGCGCCTTTCTTTGAATGCACTGACAACTGCTAGAAGTTCCTTATCGAATATCTCATAATTTCTTTCAGCTTTAATCAATGATCAAGATAGAAAAGCTACAGGATGAAGTTGTCCGTCACTATCTGAGATCTGAGATAAAACCGCGCCCAGAGCATAGTCGGAACAATCACATTCCAATACAAACGGTTTGTATGGGTCAGCGATTTTGAGGATTGGGGCTGAGGTGAATGCATCCTTAAGTAGTTCAAATGATTTTTGCCGTTCAGTTGTCCATTCAAAGGCGGTGTCTTTTTGTGATAATTCGTGTAAAGGCCTAGCTATCTTTGAGAATTGACCAATAAATCGTCGATAGAAATTTGCAAAGCCAATGAATGTCTGGACTTCTCCCAAATTTTTCGGAGTTGGCCAGTCTTTAACAGCTTTGACTTTGGTTTCATCCATTTTTATTTGATTCTTAGATATTACTAGTCCTAGGTATGCTATTTCTGATTTTGAAAACTTGCATTTCTCCGGTTTGAGCCATACATTTTGTGCTTTGAGAAGATCTAGGACTTGCTTTACCACAGCTTTATGATCAACCCCAGCTTTTGTATAAATGAGAACATCATCCTGATAAGCCGCTACATTCCGTCCTATGTGAGCCTTGAGTACGTCTTGAATAAAGTATTGGAAAAACCCAGGAGCTCCAGTGGGACCAAAAGGCATCGTGAGAGGTTCAAACTGACCCTGTTTGCAGATAAACGCCAGTTTGGCTTCGTCGCCTTCTCTTACACGTAAGTTGTTGTATCCGTTTCTCATATCTAAGCTGGTATACTCATCGGCATCAAGCAAGCTGTCAATTAATTCCATTGTTAAAGGCAACGGATATCGATTTTTCACTGTCACTGCATTCAATTTTTGGTAGTCAAAGCATGGTCGTAGACTGCCATCCTTCTTCCCAGTGAACAATACGGGAGCCGCCCATGGAGAAGTAGTACGCCGTATTGTTCCATTCTCTAAGCCTTTTTCGAGCATTTCGTCCAATACCGCGCTTTCTTTGGGTGATAGAGGGATTACTCGCCCAGCTTGAGGAGTCGCTCCAGGTAATAGATCCACGCGGAAGTCATAAGGACGATGTGGGGGTAGAACATTGGACTTGCTCTTTTCGAACATGTCAAGGTACTTGTGGTAACATTTGGGGACTAGTTCGGCAGCTGTTCGTGTTGGTGCTTTCTGTGTTAGTTCCGCGTTAAGTTTAGCAGATACGTTCCATGAAGCAGATGCGGCGTTGATGTGTGAGAGAGAGTGCTGTTGCTTTGAGATTATCTGCGAATACAGGCGTCTTGCTGGTCCTTGTGGAAGTGCTCGTGTCGCCAATCGAGAGATTTTTCCCTGTAGAAGAGGAGACTGCTTTTTCATTGTTTCACAAGACATGGTTGATTGAGCATTAACAGACTCACTCTGTGGGGGTATAAATGAGTCATTTACGATCTCTACCCCCTTGTCACTTTTCCTAGCTTTCCTCATTGGGTCCAACTCGTGGTCTTCTGAGGAGTTTGGCGGATTGGACAAAGTCAACTCTTGGTTAACTGCAGGTGATTCCATTCGTGATATACTGTTGGGTGTAGCTGCTTCGTTGGGTAAACTGTTTTCTAAGTGATGATTAAGCTTGCCACTGGTTTCTTCACTTGGGTTGATAGTACACGAGAAATACTCACATTGCGGGGGCATTGATGAGTCATTTACAATCTCTGCCCCCTCGTCAAGTTGCCTAGCGTGCCTATCAGGCTCCAATACTTGGTCCGTCAAGGTTTTTTCCGGCCTCGACGATGTTGCATCCGCAACAGCAATGCTGAGATTGTGTCTTAATAGACTGCCTTCTTTCCAATTGATTCTTGAGTGATTTCTTCTTATCCACGGCATTCCCAGTATAAGATCATACTTGTCTCTGAGGGATGTGATGATGAAAGTGGTGATTGTGGATTCGTCGTCAATGTGATAGTCGCCAGAGTGAGTACAGTCAACTCTGAAATAACCCATACCACTTATAACACATACTCTTGCCTAACCCATACTTTTTTTGGTCCACAATTTTCACTTTTTAGCCCCAAAGCCCATTGTGATAACACATACTCTATGAAAACCCATACCTTTTGGGGTCCATAAAAAGGTATGGGTTATTTCAGAGACAACTGTAACTCGGGATTCATGTCCGCTGAATCCGGTTACGCTGTGAGAATGTGATAAAGGAACAGTGTGAAGGTTATACATTCTCACAAACTTGAGGCTAATAGCCTCGTGGGTAGCACCACTGTCAATTAAGGCTCGTGCGGTGATTGTTGTGTCAGAGTTTGGGTCGTGGAGGGTAACATGGTCAATAATTCTAGTATCATTCATTTCAAGACTATCAATGTCACCAACTTCCACACCTAAAGGTATTTTGCTCGGGGGAGGCACAACTAGCACTCCCGAGCTTCTCCATTTTTTGACAACTCTGATCTACTTAAGTTTGTATCACTGATTTTGACTTCTGACAACTGGCTATCTAATTCTGCAATTCTGGCCTTTAACTGATCAACTTCACTACTTCTGAATCCTCCTCCTCCTCTCTTCTTTCTCTTTGCAATATAACAATTGGCGATCACATGGTTGGTTTTCCCACATTCATAATAAGCACGATTTGCCGCTCTTTTTCGATATTATTCTTGGGAGATGTTGATTCGATAAGCTGAGCAATCCATCGCATCAGGATCGGCGATTGGAGTTGATGAAGTGCTGGTTGGCATCGTTAAGCTCTGAGATCGGTTGTGCAATTTGTTGTCGAGTTTGATTGCGAATTGGGCCATTTCTTCTACACATTTGAACTCTTGTTGAATCATATAAATACTGACTTCGCGTTTGAGACCTTCAGTTGTCTCTGAAACAACCCATACCTTTTTATGGACCCCAAAAGGTATGGGTTTTCATAGAGTATGTGTTATCACAATGGGCTTTGGGGCTAAAAAGTGAAAATTATGGACCAAAAAAAGTATGGGTTAGGCAAGAGTATGTGTTATAAGTGGTATGGGTTATTTCAGAGTTGACTGTTGTTCAAAATGTGACATAAGGATATTTTCAGGCCATTTGACAACTAGGGAGAGCTCAGAAAACTTGATCCAATAATCGGATACAGCCTTAACTTGCTTGAGACTACGAATTTTGTTTTCAGCTTTGGCAAGTCTTTTGGTATCAAAGAATGTAGCACGGAAAGAGTTGGCAAAGCTAGTCCAATTGACAAGGTGAGCTTGTTCTGAATCTAGCAATTGATCGGTAAAGGCTTGACTCCACATGCTAGCTTTCCCGGTCATGTAGGATATTGCGAACGCAACTTGAGATTTTTCGTCAACAAAGGACGTTGAATTCATTTGCATGTAGATTCCAATCTGATTCATAAAAATCTCAGCTTTAGATCCTTTAGACCCATCAAATTTATCCGGAGTAGCGATTTTAGGTGGTCTGATATGTTGCACCTGTGCGTGGGTTGCACCAGCGCTTACTGGAAACGATGGGATAGTTGAGGAAGGCATAGGAGGAGCTTGAGCTGCAGGAGCTGATCACGACGTTTGCGTTTGTTCTAATTGCAGTAATCTTTGCTCGACTTCAATACGTTTGGCGTCGGATGCACGTTGGTTGGCTTCAGCCTGTTCTCGGCGATTGACTTCCTCATTTAATCTAGCC
Organism: Melampsora larici-populina 98AG31; assembly: GCF_000204055.1. Classification (NCBI taxonomy): domain Eukaryota; kingdom Fungi; phylum Basidiomycota; class Pucciniomycetes; order Pucciniales; family Melampsoraceae; genus Melampsora; species Melampsora laricis-populina. The sequence continues at coordinate 759,182 of NW_006768792.1, read as the reverse complement.
GTTAGATTATTGAGTTGCTGCATAACACCGGCCAAGCTAGCTTCTGACATGTTGACTTCCGACATATGTGGATTAGACGTGGGTTCGAGAGCGTCTAGGAATTCAGAGTCGTGGTCTGTAGAAGTTGTAGAAGTCGGACTTTGGGGGGTCGTGAATTCCGGCGTGGTGGTTGATTCCGAGGGAGGCTAGTAATTGAGTCTGGATCTTCAAACTTTTACAGATCTTAAACTTTAATCGATTCTTGAATTATCTAATCTTCTAATCTTTACTTTCTCCGTATAGTTTTGCTTCTTTGATCTTCACTTTTGTTTTACTACTAACTTTAATTAACTTTAACTTTCTTTTCTTTTTTCGTTTTGATTGCTTTTAATTCTTCTTTTTTTTTTTTTTCTTGCTTGTTCTTCAATTTATCAATCTTCTCCGATCTCTTGAATTATGACGTTGCAATATGTAAGGACTCGACGTAGATAGAGAGAGATGAGAGATGATCAATAGTGCCCTTGTAGTACTGAGTAGATTGCAACGTGAGGAACATGGTCTGTGCTCGAGAGCGTACAAGATAAGTGGTCTACTATGTATAAGCATATCTGAAGTAGCCTAATACGGCTCATAACATCTCCAACACTAAGCCATCTAGGTACGTCATTTAACACCATCTTTTAGTTTTGTAGTAGCATCCATGTTAGGTCAGTTAATAACAAAATGAAATAAGGGTTTGGTCGCAACAAGAACAGACATATCAGTCCAGTCTAAAACAGACATAAGTTTAATCTGGAATGATCAATTACAAAAGTAATCACAAGGACCAAGATTTTCTACCTGCCGTGCATGATCTCTGATACCTCTACTGGACTCCTCGGGACTGTGGTCTTTGGGGCCGCTATCTCCAATCTCTTATGGAACTCTCTGGGTACCGTCGTACTTTTGGGCACCCATAACATTCACTTGACTCGCGAAAAGATGAAGGCTAGTTGATCTGCAAGACATCTAGATCCGCTTATAACATGCAAAACTCAAAAACTTTGCACCAATTAATTAATCATGAGTATACTTCATCTCGACTGGACATGGACTTCTACAGGGTCACTGACAATCACAAAAGACAACAACATTTTACCACATCAACTTTAAAAGACATAAATACCTTGAGACTTGAGAAACACAACTTCCCCTATCAACAAGGGTGCCTGGCATGCAAAGGTCCAAGACATCTCCTGGTGGAAACTCCCTCTCATGAAGTTTTGGATCTGAGGCTACCTTGAGGGCCACAATCAGCCTTAACTAAATAGGGTGGTATTTCCACAACTCCCAAACTTCATCCCATGATCAACAAAGTTGTCCATCCTACTTGAATTTGCAGCATCATAACCCACTCTAAACCACTTCATTGACAGTGAAAACCAACACTTTTTAATCAGCCAATTTCATACAACTCTGATATGTATGTTGTACCCAATGTTTTAATTGTATAATTCTTATATAGATCCATATTGTATCTTTCTCAAGCATCTGATCTGCGCTAGTATGATTCCACACAAACCAATTTTGTGATAAATGTAGAATTTATGCTTTGAAAGATGAGCTTTTCAAGTACCCAGACTTCTGCTCATCCCATTGTGGGTACCCCGGTCAACATAAATATGGGTGAAATTTGAACGTGGCCGCTTTTTTGTCATCAACGGTGCGGACGCGGCCCCGTGAGGGGCTTAGTCAAGCTTACCAGAGCTTACCCTTTTGAGTGTCTTTGTTGCGAAAAAAATCTCAACTTCTTGCGTATCCTGTACAGGATTTTTTATAGGTGATTGTACATGGTCGGTATAGCTTGCTGGTCCACATGAACCTAGATAGCAGTTGTCTGCTCTGATCTTTGTGAATTGATCTTTGACTGAGCCACTGGATCCGGCTCCACAAGTTGCTAGAATCAATCTTGAACCCCGTGTTCTCTAATTGCAGGCACTCTCACACAAGTGATAGGAAAAATTAGGAAAAATTCTTTGGGTCTTTATTGATCATATACTCTCAGCGCCCCGCATCACAAATGCACTCATCAAAGACTCAAAGAGCAAGCCACAGTCCTTCGCCCCATCAGCCAGGCTCATGCTGGCGCGTGCTTGATAGATACGTAGCTGGAGATGACTCATGACACTTGAGCAGATTCACATAACAGATGAAAGAGAGGTTGATGAACTGCTCCCGCACCAGCCAAAGAGGCCAGCGAAGTTTGTGCGCCGATGTATGTATGTACATAGTCAGCCTGGAATTTGGCAGGGCCTTGAGGAAGTTTGGTTGAACAGGGCCCCGCAGCGGCAGTTCAATTGTGGCTTGCGACGAAAGCCGCCGATTGGCAATGGTTGTACCCAGTGTGTATGTATCAAGTAAATGAGAAAATCACATATATTGACCACCCCTTGCCGTTGCTCTTTGAACCATTTCGCAACTTTGAAAGTTAAGACTCGAGATTTCTGAGCATTTTCCTTACGATTTTTTTTATTTTTCCCATCATGAGAACTTCAATCTTTTTACAACTACTTCCTACCCTGCTCGTGGGGATTGCTTTTTTCTTCCCTCAGACTGCTTCCAGGCCATCAGCCTTGGCTTCCACTCTCATTTCTTCGGGTCGCGAACAACTTAACAAACTCGCTAAGCGAAAGTGGACCTTCTTGTCCTATAAGCAACCTTTTGCTGGAAACGAAGATGCGACCTTGATACCACCCTGGTACATTTTGTACAATATGGTGAGCCTATTTCTTTGGTCTCCGGTAGTTGGCCAAGAAATATACAGTTAACATGCAAGTTCTTCATGTATTGTCGTAGATTTACAACCGGAAAAAGACCATTGGTCTTGAAGAAACCGTCCTTTATGGCACTAATGGTACCACGGTTCATTGGGGAAACTATCTTAAGATCGCGAAGGTCGACAGCACGTGAGTTCACCAAGGCAGTGTTCCAAGGAAGTGTTGAATGCTAACCATCAATATTTCCTAACCTGTCTCACAGGTCCAACGTACCCAAGAGCTATTCTTTCCTTGGGATGACCTCGGATCTGAACAACAGGATTAAAGATTACTCCTCTATTCCAGCATCATACAAGGTGTGTTGAGTCATCAAAGCGACATAATTGCAGTGTGAGGTAGGCGTTCACTGATATTTTGCTTCTAGTGGTCTCGTCGTAACCGTAAAGCAGGCTTCAAAGGGAACGTTTGCTTCGACTTTGTTGTTTCCAATGGCCCTAACAAAAAATCGGACCACGAATTGATGCTGTGGCTCGAATGGGAAGGAGGTCAGGGGCCAATCGGTACTGGCGATGCCACCATGCGAATCAAAAACCTTTACGGTCAAGACTGGACCTTGTACCAGGGCATGAACACCGACATCAACGTTCCGGTTAGGTCTTTGGTTCCCGATACCCCATACAAAAACTTCTTCGCGGGTGACATGAAGGATTGGTTGATGAAACTCGTCGAGGCTAAAATATTTCGAGACGACGCGTACCTCTTCACAGCCAATCTAGGGTTCGTGAATGATTAAATTAAAACGCTATATCACTTACCCAAACCTGATTATCCCTCATTTCCTTTTTGTTCAGGATGGAAGCATTTTGGGGAGAATCAATTTTCTCGGCACACTCCTCGCTACAGCTTTTGTGGGATGGGAACCATCATCAAAGTGGCTACATGCCCCCAAGCTATCAAACACCCACTCCCGGAAGTGTGGTTCCAGGCTACGAGAACACTCGCTGATGTGGTCTCAGTGATTTATACCTTGTGACCTTTGAGTACCACCTTGAGATTCATCTTGTTCTTCATTCACTCATTGTCAGGGACAATGTAAAAGTTTTGCCATATTTGCTCTTGATTGTCACTCTTTATCAACTATTTGAATTTTCTAAACTAGATGTATACTAGGGTTTGCTATTGCATTAGCTCTTACAGATGTGGTTTCATATCCTATCACTTGAAGTTGCGCTAGCTGGAAATTTCATAGACATTCAGTTTGCGGACCACCATATACCACATTTCCAATATGAACTCACAACCGGAAATTTGATGTGGAAAACTGAGAAATAATTTGAAGCTCCTGGAATATATTGTTTGGGTGAGGTTCCTTGTGTTTCTCAAATCATCATTGATGTGCTGCCCTGAGAATTCGGCCAATAGATGTAAGTAATTTTGAGTCGTACTGTAAGGTTGGTATAACCTTCACTGAAGTCCGGAAACTTTGTCCGGCACGACTCACTCGAGAGCACTAACTCTCAAACTTAGCAAAGTCCCTCGTTTTTGAGCTGTACTACTGGCCAGCTCAAACAAGGGACTTACGCGTAAAGTCGAAATTTTGGCGTGAGATCGGCCGGGGCTTTTGCCCAAAATCTAGTCTTCTTATGAAACATTTTTTTCCAATTATAAATTTACCTGGCCCAAAGTTGAAAGATGTGCGCCCTGGGTGTCTCTATAGCCTCGTACTCTTAGCTTCTAAATATGCACAGCCAACAAAGATGCCTTGGATTGAAAAATCCGAGGTATCATTGGACTCAAATCCTCGGACAAAATCTTTCCGAGGTTTTGATCCAAGGTATTATTTTGCGTCAAAAAATACCTCGGATCAAATCCTCGGACAAGACCTGTCCAAGGGTTTCCATCCAATGATGCCTTGGATTTTTCAATCCGAGGCATCTATGTTGGCGGTGATGATGAGTGGTTGTGTAGATATGCATAAACTTCTTTCAGTGACCAAAGTCGAAAATCGAGTAATTTGGGCTGCTCCGCGTCTAAAAGTTGGGATTTGGGCGTAATTGAAACACCAAGATTCTCATTTATTTTCAGCACAACTCATGTTATTGGGATACTACAAGCGTGAGGTTGTAGCCAAGAGTGAGGCTCGCATTTTTCATTTTTGGGCTCAGGAAACTTATAATTGCAAAAAAAAGTTTTATAAGACACCTAGATTTTGACAAAAAGCCCCGGCCAATCTCACGCCAAAATTTCGACTTTACGCGTAAGTCCCTCATTTGAGCTGGCCAGTACAGCTCAAAAACGAGGGACTTTGTTAAGTTTGACTAACTCTGAACTTCTTTATATATTACGAGGCTAAAACTAGCTCCAGAAAGTCCAAAATAAGGCTCTCAGATGAGTCAGCTAAACTAATCCGATGAAAAGACAAACTTAACATAAGTCCCATGCAGACCTAACCACCAACTCCCGCGAGGGACTTACACGTAATGTCATTTTTTTGGCCTGAGATCGGCCGGGGTGTTTTGCCAAAATCTATCTGCCTCAAAAATCTTTTTTTTACACTTTCAACTTACCCTTGCCCAAAAATGAAAGTTGTGCGCCTTACTTCTCTCTAAAACTCAGCGCTTCTAGTATCCTAATAGCACCATTGGTTCTGGATTGAAGTGTCCATTATCTATGTGGAGTGCACTATAGAGATGTATGAACCTCGGTAAAGGTGTTGTTATATGAGTGTTCTCTCTTAAGTATCTGAGGACCTCACTACACACTTACACGTAAAGACACAGTTTGACCATACAGTCTTTTTTGTTTTGTGTTACCTAACCCGGTATGAGTTAGGCCTCACGTGTTTGGGGGGGGCCGCTCGGCCGAAGACTCCCTGGTCAAGGGTGGATCTCTGCGTGGTCGGGTGTAGGGGTGGGTGGGAGGAAAGAAAAATTTGATAGGAACTAATAAGGGAAAGAAAGGATCTCTTTCTCCTGTGCGCTATGGGGATGAGTGTGAGTGGCAGTCAGAGTTTTTCACTCTGGCTGTAAGCACTCAGTGGATTATCTAATCCACATGAATAGGCCCGGTACTGCGTGCGGGCCTTTCATCTCCGGGGCCGTTCATCCCCATACTCATGGAACACACAGATACCGTCGTGACTTTGGGTATCCGTATCACAAAACTTTGAACTTCAATTGTACACCAAAACCAACATTTTAGACGCGGATCAGTGCAAATTACCCGATTTTTGTCTTTGAGCCCTTCAAGACTTTTATCGATATCTATGGAACCACTTAGGTTATTGATAAACCCAAAGTTTGAGGTTATAGCGACAGTCAAGGTGCACACTTTTCATTTTGGGGCAAGGCAAAGTGAAAATTGTAAAAAAAAGTTCCATAAGGCAGATAGATTTTGGCAAAACACCCCGGCTGATCTCAGGCCAAAAAATGACATTACACGTAAGTCCCTCGCGGGAGGTGGTGGTTAGGTCCGCATGGGACTTATGTTAAGTTTGATGAAAAGACTACAAAGAAATGATAAGAGAAGTAAATCTCACCTAGCTCCAGAAAGTCCAAAATAAGGCTCTCAGATGAGTGAGGACTTTCCGAAGCCGGGCGTTGAGGAGTAAGGTAAAGTGAAATCTAGCTAATCCCATGATCCTAATCCCATGACCTATTGTCTCCTGTGTAACCCTTACACCCTCCCTACTAAAAATAAAACACCCTTCAAAATTTAACTAACCAATAAAAACCATCTTAAGAAAATTGAAGAGAAAAAAAATTGGCATAACTCGCCCCAAAAAATTGACCATAACTTGTCCCAGTGCAATAAAACATAAAAAGGAAAATTTGTTGAAAAAAGAGAAAGGAGAATGAAAACTAAAAAAATTGAACAAAACTTGATGAGTAGAAAAATCTTTCAGCAAAATGTGATAAGGTGGATGTGTTAGAGGTTTAATTCATGAATTTATAATAATGATGTGAACTGATTTTTTTTGAAAACTTGATGTCTTGACTTTGAATCATAATGTCATTCTTGCTGTCTTGCTGATTTGCGTTAGTAAAAATGAAAATGAGTTCCTTTGTTGTTGATGTCTTGCAGTTTTCTTCCTCGACTTGCTGCTCCTTTGAAGTCATTGACGGGGATCTGCTTTCCAGGAGAGAATTCTGCTTGCCAGCCATTTCACGAAAAAATGTTGAGAAAAAAAACGTTATCAAACTCACATTGCGGGGGTGTTAACGCGTCATTTAGATGCACACCCCCTTGTCAATTGTCATAGCATGCCCCAGTGGCTCCAACTCCAGGACCAAAAAGGGCTGTTTTTGGCAATGACAAACTGCAAGTGAAATGTCCGGCGTTGATTCCTCGGCGGTTGTGGCGTGATGTTGGTCATTCATACTACAATTTCAAAAAGAGGAATGCTTGCCAGGGTTTTCTTTAAAACAAGGTAGAAAAACATTAAAAGACTCACATTGCGGGGGTGCTAACATATCAATTTTGATACACACCCCCTCACCACATTTCCTAGCATGCCCCAAGGGCTCCTCTCAAGACTCAGTTGGGGTGTTTTTTGGTTATGACAAGACCTGTTCAATGGTTGCAATGTTTGTGTTCTTGAACTCGTCCGGGTGGTATAGCTTGAGCTTTGATATGTGAAACACCGGGTAGGATTGATAATTGTGTCATGAATTCAACATGGTTAGAACCTTGTATGGCCCATTGTACCGGGCCCTCAATTTCCCAGTGCCTCTCGACTTGCTACCCACAACTTTTTGCCTGTCCAGACTATCAATCAAAACTCAATCTCCCACCTTGAAAGGTGTGCCCTCCCGGCGCCTAACATTGTAATGAGTTTCTTGGTCTACCTTACTGCACTACAGTCGGTCCCGCCAAGCTCCCCATTTGGACTGTCGTTGTTTGGTCCAATGTTTAACCTCGGTGTCTTTGGTTTCTGATAGGTTGTTAACTGGGAACAAACAAGGAATCCGTTCGTAGACAAAGTGAAACAGTGATACCCCCGTCGCCACGTTGACTGCCGAGTTGATTGCAAATTTGGCCAAAGGCAGGGACTGGAACCACTTCCCGTGACGTTTGCTTGCTAGATGCCGCAAAATTTGCCCAACCGTTTTGTTTGATTGCTCACTACGACCGTCAGCTTGAGGATGGTAAGATGTGGACAGACTCAACCTTACGCCAAGCAGTTCATGCAAGCGTTTCCAAAATCTTGATGTCCAAGCTTTATCACTATCCCCAATTATGGATGCTGGAAGACCAAAGATTGAGGACCAGGCTCCGAAAAGTCGCAACGCTGAGCGCTCTGCTGTATCTTTTTGTGATGTTGGTATCAAACATACAAAACCCGTCAGTCGGCAAGTACAGGATAAAATCATATTGTATCTGGCCACTTTTGGGAAGGGCCCAATGAAATTGATTGCGATTGATTGCATTGGTGGATGTGCTACGTCTGGGCATTGTAATTTCCCTGGAACCGCTGTTGTCCGGGCCTTGTTACGCTGGCAAGAGTTGCAGCATTTCAATTGGATGTCGATGTCTTTTGACATACCCGCCCAAAAAAAGGTGTGTCTTAGTCAAGTCAAAATCTTGAAGACGCCCAAGTGACCTAATGCTGTGTGCGCCTGGCTAATAAACTCGTGTCGCAGATTACCGCAGTTTGGTACCACCAACCTACAGTAGATTTCAAAAGTCTTGAAATCAACTTGTTTTCAAAACCAACAGATGGTCCGTGTGGCCTGCAGTTAAGTTCTGACAGGTGTCAAACTGAACTGCCTGATCAATCAAAGTAGACACTGCGAAATCAAAATTTTGAGATCAAAGACCTCAAACTCATTGAAGTTGTTATCTAACGGTGGCGTAGTGGAGTAGAACAAGGTTCTGAATGACGTCTTGCTGTCAAGTTTTGTGTTCGACTCGCTCCCTTCCTTTTGGTTCATGTCTCGATTTTGCTAAGATAGTCAACAATGAAATGGAAACAAAAAAAATCTGATGCATGACCAAAGTCACTATTTTCTTTGTTTTGTTTCATGACGACAGGCAACCCATAATAAAAAATACGTGCAGAAAAGATTTCCAACACTAGCAAAAGCAAGGCTTGAACTCGACCAAGCAAAATTATAAGCAGCAAGTCCCACAGCACACCAGTCACTTGCTCAACCAAACGAGCCACAACGACTATAAGAGCAAGGTAGATTGGGGTTATTTGATGTGATAAAATGGTGGTTATTTGTATGTATTTTGATTGATCAGGCAGTTAAGTTTGACAGCTGTCAGAACTTAACAGCGGGGCGCACAGACCATCTGCTGGTTTTGAAAACGAGTCAATTTCAAGACTTTTGAAATCTACTGTACCATCTAAATAGAGCAGGTTGTCTTTGACTACGCAATCTTCTTGTAGAGTCAGCACCTTCCAAAGTTTGGTGCAAAAAGCATTGTGTTCATAACCCAATGGGATTGCGTCCACTTCGTCCGGGCGCAAGGATGCTTGAATTTCACAAACTGCTACCTCTTCACGCCTGGAAATGGCGTCGGCGACTGAATTGTCTTGCCCTTTAAGATAACGGAAGTCCAAATTGAACTGCGATAAGGTTTCTAGCCACCTTGCTTGCCAGCGACTCAGATTACGATTATTCAATAGTGTTGTCAATGAGTGATGGTCCAACATCACATTGACTCGCATTCCTAATAACAAAAGCTTCCACTCGTTGAGCGCGTTGATAACTGTCAGAAGTTCCTGCTCGTGAACCGGGTAGTTTTGCTCTGCAGGGTTCATGGTGCGACTTGCATAAGCAATCGGGGAAGAGGTATCCCACTTAGTTCCTTGAAACAAAGCAGCTCCAAGTCCTGTACCACTTGCATCAGTGAACAGCCATAGTGGTTTGTCAGAGTCATAGTCCAGATTTTGTAAAACTGGTAAGGTTGTGATAAGTTTCTTGATGTTGTTAAAAGTGTTCTCTTCAGTTTGCCCCCATTTGAAAGGTTTGCCTTTCAAGGACGTGCTTGTCAATGGTGTTAAGGTACCCATTTAGTGAGACAGGCCGCCTATGAACTTCTTCATCCATTGGACTGTGCCTAAGAATTTCAGAAGTTGTTTAGCATTGGAGGGAGAGGTCCACTTGGAGACTTTTTTGACCTTCTCATCATCTGGGCAGACTCCGCATTCAGCGATATTATGACCAAGAAACTTGATCTGGTGGCGGAAAAGTTTAATCTTCTTGAGAGAGCAATAAAGCTTGGCCTGACGCAACTGCTCCAAGAAAAATCGTAGATGGACCTCGTGTTCTTCAATGCTTTGCAAAAAAATAACGCCCATTGCTATTTGGCGCCCACACAAAAACCATGTAGGCTCTGCCAAAACAGTGCCTACATGGGTGTTTCCCACGAAAAAGCGCCTACATTCATGATGTAGGCGCTGAAAACCATGTCAATATAAACAACACAGATCTTTCCAACTAGTTCCCCCAAGATCTCTTCATTACGTGCCTGGTGCGTAGCTGGTCCATTTGTGAGCCCCATGGGCATCACCACCCATTCATACAACCCCCACGGTGTCTTCACTGCGGTCAGAGGGATATCTTCCTTGTGCATGCGGTCCTGAAAGAAGGAGTTAGTTTGGTCTATGCCGGACCAAACCTTTCCTGTTGCAACTAGTCTTACAGCTTCATCCACATTAGGCAGTGGCGCACGGTCCTTCACGGTGAATTTATTCAAAGTTTGATAATCACATACCCACCAAGGTAGTTCATTGGGATCTTTTTTTGGAATTATCATGGATGGTGATCCATTCTGACTCTGTGAATGTCAAATGAAATCTGCCGCCAGATGTTGGTCAAAAAGCCTTTGCCATGATTCCCTATGTTTCAGTGGATAGCCGTACTGCTTTTCATTGATCGCTACGTTGGGATCCGTGAGGATGATCTTGGGCCGCACTTGATGTGTCGCTTCTGGTAATCCTTCTGGAAAGACTTCTATAGCCTAATCATTCTCACCTACTGGAGGAAGCTCAGCGAGGAAGACATCTTCAAACTCCTTCAACATCTTTGATTCTCTCTCACCCAACTCCTGCACATCATTCATTTTCTCCAAGTTCACAACTGCACCAACGTTTGGACCTCAGCGCAATGATCATGGTCAACGTTACGTTACACTACGGCCCGCGCCGTACCACTAACGGTCTTTTGCCACTACAGTACCTCCGTACCGCAATGCTCGAAAGTCAAATGTGGTTACGGTGCTTATTACGATTTCTGTTTGATTTGGTTGCAGTGCCCGCGACAAAACCTGTAGTCACTACGGTTGACTATGGCAGAGAACAAGGAAATGAAAAGTCATTGAAACTACATAAATTTTGCATCAAATCCATCCATTCATCATCTCAAAAACTAGCAGTACTGACTACTGTAATTTTTCACATAATTGATTCATCCTAACCTCAATCTTAAACTTGATCTCGGCTCCAAACATATCTTAGACCATATCTAACAACTTTCCTTATTCATCAGAAGCAATGTCAACAAGATTCATTAACCCAAGACAGACTTCATTCAGAAAACGAGATGTCCAATTTGGAACTTGTGACTCTTATTCAAACCCTCCAGAACAACCTTGATTGAACAAATATATCTCAAAATAACCCACTCATCATGTCTAGTTATCTCATGAACCGATTCACAACAGAGGCAATTTTTGTGTTCAATGAGGCTGGTCCGAACTGGGAGAAGACATATACAGGAGTATGGCATAACTTAGTTGAATATAATGGTAGAACTCTTGATAGTCTTATATTTGACCTTTTCAATTTTCTCTCGTTTTTTATTTGTCCTACTAAATAGTTCTCAATTTCTCTTTTTTCTTATCTCTCATTATTTTTTCTGTCTCTCATTAAAACCTTCTACATTGACACTATGTTTTACAATATGTAGTACTATCATTTTACAAATTTCGGTATTTTTGCATCTTTTTATGATTCCACCCGCAACAATACCCGAATCGCTCCGAAACGATATGAAATTTGGTCCATTTTCATATTGTTTTGGAGTGGGCGCTATGAATCGCTCCGCTCCGAGATCGCTATGAAAATGGAAAAAATCCTTGCCAGGTATCGGAGCGGAGGAATTGATCAATCCCCGCTACATAGCGCACTTAGCGGTGATGTAGGAAGACCAAACAAAAATTTTGTATTTCAAATATATTTGTACGTGACCATAGGGCTAGATACGTAGGAGAGTAGGACGTGTTTTCATAGAGACATCAGAAGCAAGAGAAACATGTATAATAAGAAAACTCAGAGTCAAGGTGAGACTTGAGTCACTTTAAGGAAGGAACACGTGTAAGAAATGAAATTGTATAAAAAGAAATTCTTTCAATGAAAGTAAATTGATGGACCTATCGGGTCATCTTTCCCGATGATTGCTTCTTTACCAATGCTTGCATATAAGATTGAAGCGCTTTGGCAGCTTCTTCAAACACCCCATCAGGGACGATTCCCTCCTTCAACCACGCTTGAGATCCAACAAGTCGCTCCATAGTTTTTGGGAGCATACTGCCTCTTGAAGGTGTACACACATCGGCAGCGGCTGAAAAAGTCCGCTCGCATGCACATGATGTGGCGGAAATCGCTAAGTAATTGCGAGCAATTGACGAGAGGATAGGGAAGTGGGTTTCGTGTTCCTATTGGTCATAAAGTAGGTTAGTATCCTCAGAAAGGGTGAGAAATAAGATAAGGATGGGACATACCTTCCACCATTGCAGAGGAGTTTCACCTTTACCAATAGGGAATTTACCAGATAAGTAATCTTCCAGATCTGAAGTCGGATTCTTACTGGGAACGGTGTCAGATGTTCTAAACACATCAAAGTCATCGGACTCTGAGACTGTAGGCTCGTTAGTATCTTCTGGTGGTGGGGTTGGCTCGTGACGGTGAATGTTGATCTCATCAATGGCAGATTTGAAGGCATCCTCAATAAGCAGCTGCGATGACTCTTCGTGATCTGGATAATGAAGGTTGAAGAACTTGACTCAAAAGCGAGGGTTGACAATGGTTGCCAGGGCTATCGCGTCACAGTTGGCCGCCTCGTCTTGATATTCGGTCAGCCACTTGACCATGACATCGATGGCCTTGTCAAGAGAAGGGAAAATGAAAGCTTTGTTTTGAATATCGAGGAGTTCTTTGATTACGCGCTTATATTCAGCCAAGAGGATGCAGCCAGTAGGCCCATCCCCTTCTACTCGAGCTGTAGCATCAACAAAAGTCTGCCCATCCAAAGCGGTCAGATCAGTCAGTCAATGAACAAAACATTATAACCAAACTTTTGAAGGAAAACTTACCTTCAAAACCTTGTTTACCATTTCGAAAGCATGCCACTCTGAAGCTGAGATTGTGACACCTTTAAAGAAACACGCCTTTCTATCGGCAGCAATCATCGAATTGATTACCTGCAAGGAAAAAGATGGATTTTGAGTGATTCGAAATGAAAAATTAAATTCAACTTTGAAATAAAAAGAGACTGACCTCCTGTGCCTCACATGCTATCTTTCGACTCTCATAGTGACTGTTCCATCGCGTTTTGCATGGCCTTTTCAACATTCGGCCATTGTATCCCATTCGAGTGGCACGTGTTTTAAAGTCGTTTCTTCGGGCGGCACTACTGGCAATCTGTCCAGAGACAGCGTCAACCTACATAATAAACATGATAAGCATCGATCAACTATGAGATTGATTCCAGAGAGGGATACTGACCTTGTGAAGTGCGGCTGCGACAAGATCATCTTTATCACAAGGTGATAAAGATGAGTCATCAATTATATCGTCTTCGTCATCAACACCGTCAGTGTACTCAGGCAATCCTTCATCGCCCTCGGATTCGGTGTCAGAAGCATGGAACTCCATTGCTTACCTTCTGGCCGAGGGCCTTGAGACCGTGCCCAACAACCAGGTTGAGTTTATGTGCATAACATCGCACATGATGAGTTTGGCTACACCAGTGAACCGGATCTTCAGCTTTGTTAAACATTCTTTGGAGCTCAGCTGCCATGGTGGAGTTGTTTCCACCGCTATCTGTAGTCTGCGCTAAGATGTAAATACAATACAAACATAGGTCAGAATGAGGTAACAATGGTTTGAAAGAAAAGAGAAACCGATAAGTGAAAGAGATATAAGTAAGAGGACTCATCTTTTTATGAAGATCATGACGTATCAAGAAACGCCCAACGGGCCTGGCTAGCAGAGCCCCGAAATGTCGCCATCCCACCATCTTGAGTGTAAGATGGGTCGAACAATATTGCCAATCGTTGTCGATGTAGTTCGCGGTTGCTCCAACAAAGGCATAGCAATTGCCTTTGGTGGTCCAAACATCGTGGACGAGACAGAATTTACCTTTGTTTTCCTGTTGAGATTCCAATATTAGATCAGTTTAAGTACTACATGTAGAGATAATATGTATTTACTTACCTTCAAGTTGTTGAGCGCCTTGTGGTGTAAACCTGCAAACAGATGGACTGACTGTTTAGTCGCCCAAGCAGTCGATCGAACTACAGCTCCGCGATTGACACAGTAGAACGCAGCACGCAGGGCCGGGTCTTGAAAGCGAATCCATGGGAGCGCATGTCGAACGATCCAGATCACGAGGATCATGTTCAGCAGGTCGACTGAAAAAACCGGTCCATTGACAAAGGAGTCCAAAGTGGAGTTCTTCTTCTTTTCTGCCGCCATCTGTTTGTCATATGTCGGAGGAAGTATGAGACCGGATTTGATCGCCTTATGGCGCATCTTACACACAGGCCGGGACTCGTTCCCGTCGCGGTGGCCCCAGAGGTTCCAGTACGATGTGGGATGTTTCAAGAACGTAACCTTGCAGAACCTACACTTGAAACTGCGACCCTTTATATTGAATGAATCAAATGCAAGACAACATCAGCTGTGCTAAACAAAAATCGAGAAAGATGTAAAGAAAAGAGATAACGGGGTAGATGGCAGTCAACAATTGAGCGAGTAAGTGTGAAACTCTTACCACTGGAGGCTCGAAAAACTTGAGGAGTTCTTGAACGTGATCGCTTCGAACTTCCATGTAGCCAGGTTCTTTCGTTCCAACAAACTCGATATCCGAATCTTGATCTAAGTTAACCTCTTCGGGCACCTCATAGGCCTACAGATCATAGAACAAGTTAGGTCAAATCGACTGTAAGTAGTAGATATTAAGATTAAACTTACATCCGTATTGGCCTTCTTGCTTGGTCGGACTGAAGGTGAGCCACCCTTGGAATTGCCTGATGGTGATCTTGCTCGCTTACTGGTTGAAGAACGAGCCTAGAAAAATTGATATCATTTTCGAGTGGTTGATAGAGTCATCTTGACTCATCTTACTTTGCCTTTCGCATTCGATTTGGGTGCAGCTGGAACCGGAGCTTTGCTGACCTTCTTCTTGGTTGGAGGTCGAGGTGATGCTGGCCGATCAGCAAGAGGATGAGATTGGTCACCATCCGAAGAAGGAACTATCAGAGTGGTCCGTGAATCTGATGGGGTCGCCACAAATCCTGGCTGTGATCGTGCAGGGCTTGGTGGCCTAAGAGTTCTCGATCTAGAACTTGGTAAACTAGGAACCTGAAGACTGGGAGTATTGGAGATGGATTGGGTAGAAGGGGTTTTTGAGATAGCCATCGATATATACGATATGAGCAAAAGGTTACAATTATGATGGAAGTAATAACTGTTTGAGTGGGTAACGAGAAAAGAACAAGTAAGTATCTTTGATTGAATCAATCAAAGATGAGGGATAGAATCTCACTGACCAAAAGATCACTACTAATACAAGTTGGTAGTCGATTGGACCACATTTTGGCCCTCGAAATGTATTCCAGGGGTCGTGTTCCATTGGCCGTGGAGGTGGTGATGGACTAGGACCAATAAAGACAGGTGAAGTGGTCATCTAAGATCAAAAGAGGTGAAGGTGGGTGGCGTGAGGCGTTGATCTAGTGAAGGGGTGGGGTGACAACCCTCTACCCACCCCTTGGATCATGATGTCCGCTATATATCGGAGAACCCGATGTCCCGGGGCTACAAGTCTTGAGCTCTGGAACAGTCAGAGAAAGAGACAAAGGAAAGGTGTGTAAATTTCACGGACTAAATCAGACAAAAAACAGAGAAACAGAAAACAGAGAGAAATCCTACCTGGAACAGTCAGAGAAAGAGACAAAGGAAAGGTGAAGAAGAAGCACCTTTCCTTGACTGCTCCAGTAGGATTTATATAGTGAAACTTTTACATAACGGTTTTCACATGATGTAATATGTTTGTTGAGCACACACTTAGATTCTACGTATCATGGGTTAGTCTCACAGGACTTTTACATAAAGAATTAAAAGTCATGCAGGACTATCCCAACACCCCCCCTTGCGTACAACATGTACATCAATAATGTTTGAAGGAGGAAAGAGAGAAAAAAAATTTAAGATAAAGAAAGAAAGAGAGAAAAAGAAAAAAAATCAACATAATGTTAAATAAGAAAAGAGAAAGAAAGAAAATCACACAATGCCAAATAATGTTCGATGAGACTGTAGCATTACACGTCCTAAAGGTTTTGTCAGCATATCAGCTAACATGTCCTTTGAAGCTACATGCTTCACTTGAATTGACCCGTTTTGAACACATTCTCTAACATAGTGATACCTTGTGTGTATATGTTTTGTTCTTGAATGATGCTGAGGGTTCTTTGCCAGTGCTTCCGCTCCTTCATTGTCCACATGAAGAGGGATAGCTGACGGCGCATTGATGTGGAGTTCAGACAATAGGTTCTTTAGCCAGATACCCTCACGACTTGAATCTGATAGCGCTTTATATTCGGCCTCTGTACTTGAGAGAGAGACCGTCGATTGCTTGCGAGACTTCCACGAGACCGCTCCTTGGCCCCAACGATAGGTGTAGCCAGATGTTGATTTACGATCGTGCCTGTCCTCGGCCCAGTCCGAGTCAGAGTAACCAGAGATAGTTGGTGTACCTCCGAGAGTGAGCCTGAGATGAGATGTTGTTAGAAGATAATTTAACACTCGTACTGCTGCAAGCCAGTGAGACTCCGAAGGATCACGCAGGAACTGTGATAGTCGACTGATAGCGAATGAAATGTCGGCTCTTGTGCATTGAGCCACCCATAGAAGGGCGCCAAGCAGACTTTGGTAGTGGCCACTCGACTTTGGCTCATCTTCCCGTCGAGGCATGAGATCTTTGAAATTGGAGTCGGTAGGTGTGTGAATCGAGACATGAGTTGATGGCAAGAACTTTTCACCTAACTCTTTGATGTAATGTGCTTGATTTAGAAACACCAGTTTCTTATCCACATCTCGTCGTATGTCGAGAGATAAGAAATGATGAAGTTCTTCGTTTGATGAGATTTCGAAACGAGAGGAGAGATCGGTGATGAAGGAGTTGACAAAGTCATCGGGACCTAAAACCGAAAGGTCATCGACGTGAACGGTGACCATTCCAACCAGTTTCTTGTCCTTGAGACGAAAGTAGAGAGTGGGGTCATAGGATGATTGTTGAAGACCCAACGTGATGAGAACAGCATGCAACTCCCGATTCCACTGCCTCGGAGATTGCTTCAAACCGTAGATTGATCGGATAACTTCACAAACCCAATCCGGATTATTGGGATCTTCGTAACCTGGCGGTTGAGACATATAAACGGGTTCATCAAGATGCCCGTTCAGAAAAGCTGTCTTGATGTCAACTTGTCGTCCAGACCACCTCTTCGATGCCATGAGGGAGAGAGCTAGGCGGAGAGTCTCCAACTTAGTGGTCGGAGCAAAGACTTCTGTATAGTCAATTCCTTCGACTTGAGCATACCCCATTGCCACCAGACGAGCTTTCAATTTGATGATGGTATTATCGACCCGACGTTTCACCTTAAATACCCATTTGGATTTGATGATTTTACGTTTTTCCGGACGAGGAACTAAACGCCACGTACCCATTCCAATTAGTGAGGAGTACTCCGTGTCAGCTGCCTTGAGCCATCGGTCTTTGTTTGGCGAAAGCAGTAGCTGTTTCCACGTCTTCGGTGTATCGCATGCGTCTTCAGTCAAGGATGCTAGGTTCACAAAGTTGCCAAGTCGTTGAGGTTGGTTGCGAGCGCGAATGGACCTTCTCGGTGGTAATGGGGCAGCCTCACTCAGCACTTTGATGACTTCTTGTGGTTGAGGTTTTGAATGGCCTGGGACCGTAGATGATGGAGGTTTGGCTTGCGGAGACGGAGATTCATTTCGAGGAGAGGAGGATGGTTGAGGAGCATGATCAGGAGACAGTTGAGGTGGTGAGGTAACATTGCAGATCTTCTTCGAGCGAGAGGGGTTTCTTCGTGGGGGAGTAGATGGACGCCTAGTAGGGATTACACTGTTTGGTGGCGATGGCCTCGTACGAGTAGGTATGTCAATTGAAGGAGTGCGCACCACAACAGAGGGAGACAAGGAAGAAGACACAATAGGAGGAGAAATGGTAGAGGTATTAAGATCTGTGTTTTGAGTTTGACAAGGAGGAGTCTTTGATAAGACTGAGAACGAGGATGGGCTGAGTGGTTTACGAGATGGATTATGGATGGATGTTGACAGACGTCTATGTCTCTGAGACGGAGGATGCTTTTCAGATGAAGGCCACGGTATTTCTACTTGTGGATTACAGGACGGAGAGGGAGGAGATTTTTCGAGCGATGGAAAGACATCATCATTAAAGATGACATCTCTAGATTTGACCACCTTCTTATTGGTGATGTCCCATAAGTTGTAACCATTTCCATCAGGAAGGTATGACAGAAGAACAGCACGCCTGGCTTTGGGATCGAGTTTGAGACGATTTGCTTCAGGGACTTTAAAGTAGACCTCACAACCAAAAGCATGAAGTTTGGACAGGTCAACTGGGGAAGTAGAGACGAGAGAACAAGGAGACTTAAAACCCAAAGGAGTGAAACAGGGGATAGAGTTGAGAGAATGAGCAAGAAAGCGTAAGGCATCAACCCAAAAGCTTTTGGGAAGACCTGAACTGAGAAGGGAGCATCGGATGTGATTGTTGATAGTGCGATTTGCCCTTTCAGACACGCCATTTAGTTGAGGAGAATGAGGAGGACCGGGAAAATGCTCAATGCCACAGTCCGTTAAGTAGGATGAAAACTCCTTTGATAGATACTCCCCTCCATTATCTGTTCGCAGTTTCTTGATGGAGGCGGATAGGTGTAGCTCAAACTTGGATCGAAAAGCTTTGAAGCAAGAAAAGACATCACTCTTAGATTTCATGGGATACATGATAGTAAACTTTGAGTAATCGTCGATGAAAGTTACAAAATATTTATATCCTTCTCGCGATGACACCTCAAAACTACACACATCGGAGTGAATTAGAGCACCTACAGACGTGGATCTGTGGTCTGAGCGAGATTTAAAGGAGCTTCTTGCCATCTTGGACTTGACACACACAGGACACCTTTGAACATCTATCTCATTCATGATATCAGGCTTGATCCCGGATGTTGATAGAAGTTTCTTCAGCGATTTGAGTCCTATATGACCTAGTTTTCGATGCCAGTGAAGAAGAGTGGAATCAGAAAATTTATCCAAAGCCAAATTTGAACATGGTTCATCCACCTTAGCAGCCAAGTAGTACAAGTTGCCTCTTCGGTAACCAGTGCTGACCGGTGCTGAGGTGATGGATACATCGTCAGCTCGATAGAATGAGCAAGAGGATTTGTTGAACACGAGTATGAAACCATCATCGCAGATTGAAGAAACTGAGAGAAGCGGTTCTTGAAGCGCTGGAACAAGTAGAGTACGGTGATGGTGATCATTTCCATTCATAGGTAAGACAGTTGTTCCAGAGTGAGTAGCTTTAATAGATGATGAGTCGGCTAATTGGATGACTTTCTTCGAGTTTTCAAGACCGGTGATAGATGATTCATGTGGCGTCATTGAAAGCGAACAACCTGAGTCAATATTCCAATCGGACACGTTCACAGCTTTGGCGGAGACAACTTTAGCGGATTTGACTTGAACGAAGTTTTCTTCGTTGACTGATTCTTCTTCATCATCGCTAAAGTCGAGAGTAAGCACCGAAGTCTTACCAGCTTTGGTAGTGAAACGAGAGGAGTTGTTTGACGCTCGAGATGATACACCCCTTCGAGAAGAAGTGGAGGACGGTCGACCTTCATCCGTTTCTTTTATCCAACAGTTCGCAACCTCATGATTACGTCTCTTACAGTAAGTGCAGAACTTAGTATTACGTGATGGACCAGACTGAGGTCGAAAACCGGAAGCTCGAGTTGCGTTTGCTCTTGCTGCAACAGTTTCAGATGATTGATCAAGCGAGGTCTTACGTCGGGTCACTTCATTTTTGATGGCTCGGATGACGGTAGCTGAGTTGACGGTGGTGCGTTGCATAAGTGGAGTCACGACGGGCAGCCAGTCAACCGGAAGAGAGGTTAAAATAGATGTGGTGAAGATTTCATCGACGGTGAGAGGAGATTCGCTCGTGATCAGAGAGTCGAGACGTTCATAGACGGTGTGGAGCTTGTCGATGTGAGAAATGACATTGTCACCATCCATTCGGGTAGTGATGAGACGGTGAAGGAGATGCATGCGGCCTCCAGACGTGGAGTCCTCATGCGCAAGACGTAGTGAACCCCACATCCCTGCTGCATCTCTTCGATGCGGCTTGATGTATTTGAGGTTACCGTCTTCGATAGACCTCGAGATCAAGGTACAGGCTTTGGTGTTGTCGACATCCCAACCTGATGGACGGTCCTTCGCTACGATGGGCTGTAGGACGTACGAGAGCTTGGCATCTTCAAGAGCAAGTTCGATTTTAAACTCCCAATCGAGATAATTGGAGTCGTCACCGGGGGGACGGAGTGGAGTAATCCCAGATAGTTTGATTGTCTTATCTGTACTGTCGGTCATTGTTCCTTCGGACCTTTCCGAAACGAAGGATACAGACGAGAGAAGATTGAAGCAGATGTGCGATGATGATTAGAGTTTTAGAAAGTAGATTCAAGAAGCTAATTGAGTCGTTCGAAGAACTAGGAATTGAGATATGGTTTTAATTCAGTCGGTAGACGCTGGGCTCATAACCTCTTGAGCTCTGGAACAGTCAGAGAAAGAGACAAAGGAAAGGTGTGTAAATTTCACGGACTAAATCAGACAAAAAACAGAGAAACAGAAAACAGAGAGAAATCCTACCTGGAACAGTCAGAGAAAGAGACAAAGGAAAGGTGAAGAAGAAGCACCTTTCCTTGACTGCTCCAGTAGGATTTATATAGTGAAACTTTTACATAACGGTTTTCACATGATGTAATATGTTTGTTGAGCACACACTTAGATTCTACGTATCATGGGTTAGTCTCACAGGACTTTTACATAAAGAATTAAAAGTCATGCAGGACTATCCCAACATTGCGTAGCGGTCCTTTCGCTATGGAAAAGTCTGGGGCTCGAGTTCGGTGCGCGGTTTCCGCTATGGACTGCGGAGGTCATAGCGGGTTCCAAATCCGCTCCGAAATCGCTCCGAAACAGCTATCTAGAGCGGAGCGATTCGGGTATTGCCCGCAATGACCGAAATCTGAGCTTCAGATGGTCACCGCGATACGATACGTAATGGTCCTACTGTACCAAAACTGGTTATTGGACGACACGGTCAGTGCTGAATACGGTCTAACGTAACGTTATGGATTATCCATAACATTACGGTAGATTAGATGAGGTCCGAGCCTTGACTGCACACATCAACCTTTGAAACTCTGCTTGCATTTCTTTTTCATATAAGACTTTTCCACTAGGTATATGTAGCACACAACGGCGATGGACAGACACATCTAATTTGAACTTTGAGAGAAATGGTGAACCCAGAATCATATCATAACTTCCCCCCAATGGTGCCAGCTTGAAGAAAACTGCCCCAAACTGTAACCTAGGATTTTCCGACTTGATGTTAGCAATTGCGAAATGCTTCAACACAACAGGTGCTCCCTGAGTATTGATTGCTAAACGCACCTCAACAGGAGCCACCAGTGGTTGTTGAGCCAGGCGTAATTCACTTGCCATCTTGTCTGACAGAAGGTTTGTCCCTGCACCGGACTGAATAAGCGCACGAACAAGATTTCCATTACAGGTCAGTTCCAAGATAATTGGAGAAACTGGGACCTCTGGGAGGCACCTCATCTCCTCTTTAGCCAAGGTCTCAACTGGTGCCTCTCAAAATTTATCAGCCTCTTCATATGCAGCAATATCTTTGACAAGGATGTCTGGGAAGGTATCCACAGATGCGACCCTTGTTGAAGGAGATGCATTGGTAGGTCTTCCTGCCGGTGGTTGGGTTGGCATGCCTGGCTGTGAAGGTCAGCTTCCCGTAGTTGAGCGTGTTGGGCAAGGTCCAGCATCCAAGTTGGCTGGATCCGACAGAAACCGAGCATTTTGTTTGGTGCAGTTTGGGTTATTGCACCTTTCCTTACATACTGCACATATTCCAGATTTTCTGAGATATTCGTGTTAGCGCCAACCATTATTGGCTTGCTCTTCATCAGTTCTGGTGCAAAAAGGGTTTTGATTGGGTGTCATGAAGTTTTGATTAACGCTTCCAGTCAACGCGGTAGCCTTGGTCTTAGTACTTGGGTCTGGATGAAGCTTGCTGTGGACCAGGAAGCGCCAAATCCCATTGGCTGTGTCCTTGAAAACCGGGAATGAGAATGGCTTTGCCTCTAGAAGCTTTTTGCGTTTGCTCATATCAAGAAATAGCTGAGGAGCACCCCATGTGATGTACTCTGCTAATTGAAGATTGATTGTGCGGCCTAAGCGTTTCAACAATCGGTGAAGGCCTTGAGCCCTGTTAACATAAGCTTCAAATGATTCAGTCAACCACATTTCCAATTTTTGTAAAGCTCCTTCTGTGTTGGATACCCAGGCATGTGGTAGTGTACCCGTTGCCATGGTGTTCATCACGTCTGCCCACTTCATTTGTGGCAGATCCTCCTTATTAGATTGATACCACAACCCCATTTCTTCACCATTGATCAAGGATCCGAGCAGCTTTAGTTTCTCACGGTCATTGGTGATATTTTTAACTTCAAAGTTTCCTCTATCACTGATCTCCAATGGGACAGGTCCAATGGCTTGCCAAACTTCCGCGTGAACTTTGGCAAATTGCTCAGTTTCACGCAATCTGCTGTCATCACTGCAGACATTATTCGGGTTCCCCAAGTGGGCAGGGAAAAATGATTGGGAGTATGATTTGTCATAAAATGGTCTATCACTCCACACCTGAGCCATAACACCCACACTACATATGTGTAGCAGGCTCAGTGAATATGTGGTTATCATGTACATACAGTTCTGCTCAGTTATCTGCTCATCAGGACAAGTTATTCATATGTAATACATGCTGTAACTTCTTTCAGATTGAAAAAAGCTTCCAAAAGATTGACTACATACACTGACTCAATGTTTTGGTGTGATCTCATCAACTCAACTGCATGTAACACACTTTCTGTTACTAAGACATAGCTTCAACAATATTGCCTGAGCAGCTACAGAATTATATGTAGTGAATTTTTGGGAAAAAAATTTCAAAGTCGAAAAAGTTACATGTGGTATAACATGTGATTTATTTATTCTGATGGGCAAAAAACTGAGCAGACCTGTATGTACATGATAGACAACTATTGACTTAGCTTGCTGCACATATGTAGTGTGGGTGAAATGGCCCAGGTGTGCAGTATTAGATTCTTTTATGAAAAACTGTACTATTAATCATTTTCCTCTGCCAAATTGGGGAAGTTGAATGATGTTTACAGTGCATTGAGGCGTTAGCGCTTGCCAGGGTATTGACAATCTGACTAGGCAACAGGCGCCCCTCTGTGTGGTCTGGGAATGAGTTCTCCAGTACGGGATGATAGGGTGGCAAGATCATGCGGAGTGGAGAAGGGCGATGCATAGCAAAGTCTTGAACAATCGGTGCAAAATGCAATGTGTTAGGTGTCTTTACAGGTGTCTGAGTCAATGTAGGTCTTGAAACCGTTGTGGTAATCAATCTATGAGACCAATCAAAAAATCAAAGAAAATTGAATTTTGAATTACATCAATTATATTACATATAGTTTAGTATTTACATCATTTTATCATTTAAACAAACTTAATAAGATAAGTATAAACTATTAACAAACAGATTACAAAAAGAAAGAAAGAAAAAAAAACATAAGAAAAACTCAAAAATAGAGGTATACAGGTTGGAAATGGTTTTGAGAGTATCAATATTAGGTTTATGGGTTTAGTAGGGTTAGAATATGAAAGAGGAGCATTATGTTAGTCAGTAACAATTTTCATCGTGAAAGTTGATAAGCAGAAATGGAGGTTATTACGGAAAAGGTACTTTTTCGAAGTTGGTGAACAAAGGGCATACATGTAGTTTGCATATGTAATGGTGGTAATAGTGGGATTTAAGGTTGCCAAGAGGATTTTCTGGGATATTTAAGGCTATAGAGGATGGTGTCATATTACATGAGCAAGAAACAGAGAGTAGCAGCTGTGAAAAGTGAAGAAAATGGGTGAATTTTGTCAAAAATGAAGTTTTTCAGCTAATTACAAATGTCAAATGACGTCAGATTAGGTTCGTAAATAGCTCATTCAACGCAGAAGAGTGGATTACGTAAGGTACAAAATTTAAATCATTAGTAGTGGTGGTGTATGTAAAAAGTTATAAGGCAAATAAAACATTGGTGTGAGACTCGAATTTACAGTGACAAGTCAACATGTAACACTAAAAGCCTTAACTTCACAGCTCAATATCTTACTCATCACTCATCAGAAATAGGTCATATGGGGGTGATAAATGATCAGTATCACGAGGGCTACAAGATGCACTTTAGTAATCAAAAATCGGACCTCATCTGGAAAAATTTGTAATCTCAAAATTTGGTTTTCAGCTAGTTTACAAGGAAAAAATCACCTGTATTCATCATATGAAGTGCTGTAAATCATATTATTGCGTCATTGATCACTTTTGGCTGTGAAAATTACATCATTTATTAGTAACAAGATCATTACATTGCATCATCATAGGGTTTTTAGGGATTTTTGGGTGGATTTGATTGGTTTTGAGGCTGTTGACCATTTTGAAAGTTGGAGTACATTGTTATATATACTTTTAGATGATTCTGGTACTGTTGTTCCCCTTTTTTCTTTATCATTTACGCAGTTATTATTTTGTCTATCATCATAAACTTATTTTAATAGTACCTGGTCACTTAAATACACCATTTATTATAGCTATAAAGAGAAATTTACTTTAGTGTTACAGTCAAAAATAGACTTATTGGGAATAATATCATTGAGATATTGCTTATTTTCTTTTGTTATCATCTGGGAATAACACTATGGCAGTGTTGATAGTAATAAAAACTGTGCTTTTGAAGTTAAAATACGTGTGAAAGTTATATTTATCTGGTGCCTTATCTGTACCCAATACAACAGTTTCTCTTTCTGATTGTGTTGTTTTAGAAGAGCAGTCCTTAGACAACTTCTACTAGTCATTTTTATCAGTAGATTATCCTCTTCCAGCTCTGTATAACCCTTGTTGGCTTATAAGTTCTACACCGTTGATGGTTGACGAACGGTGTCTGCCCACGTGACACGTTAGCCTTCTAGTGGTGTTGACGACAGTCGAGGGGTTGTGCCCGTCATAGTAGCTGGCGCGCTGGAGGGCTGAGGTTGCTCCCGAAGGGTTGTCACTCCTGTGCATTGTGTGCTGACTGTCACTGATTTTGGTAAGGGTGTTGGTGTCAAGGGTTCTAGATGGGTGTACCAATTGAATGGGTTGGCCAAGGATCTGGACAAATTGCCCACGCTAGATTGGCTCACTGAGTCAAATCTTCACGTGATCTTCCTTTCAAAAATTGCCTGAACAAGTTCTGGAGGTGAGTTGTTTGCTTTTGAGACTCCTCCAAGAATTTGTTCTGCATCTTCAACCGTGTGACTTCACGTCTTAAGGACTTGATAGTATCCATCTCCTCAGGCACACTTTTGGTAGAGTGAGCGTAACCGGTGCAGGAGTAGATTCATCAGATAGATGTCCAGGTACGCATGGTGTCTGATCTAGTTGTCCCAGTAGTTTCTGGAAGTTTAGGTTAATGACCGTAGACTCTGACGCCACTGGCAATATAGATGGTGGTGAGAAGGTAGGTCGTGCTGATCCCGGCACACTCTGTGTTCTACCAAACCCCGATGTGTAAAGGGTGCGGTCTGTGTTGGCAGGTGATCCTGAAATGGACACCTCTGATCTCCAATTAAACTTGGGAGGTGGGGGTGCCGGAGGTGAATCACCGTCCTGCAATTCAATCGTCTGTTTTCCCTTTTGAGCTTGTTTCAATAAGATATTGGAATTGTCAAGAAAATTATCCGGTTTAAAAGATAACCGTTTGGTCATCTGAAAGGTGAGAAACAACTAAGATCCTTATGTTATATGATAGAGTTGTAGGGGAGATGTGATGGGAAAGTCAATTGACTTTGATGAAACTTGTTGACAGAGAGTAGGTATAGCTGAAACAGATTGAGTTTATGTTTGAAAAAAAAATGACCAATTGACAGATTTGACAGGAATCTGATAACAGAGAAAATCCGGGGTATATTCAAAGTAAATAGTTAACAAAAGTGTAAGGTTGGTATAACCTTCACTGAAGTCCAGAAACTTTGTCCGCACAACTCACTCAAGAGCACTAACTATGAACTTCTTTATATATTCCGAGGCTAAAACTAGCTCCAGAAAGTCCAAAATAAGGCTCTCAGATAGTCAGCTAAACTAATCCAATGAAAAGACTACAAAGAAATGATAAGAGAAGTAAATCTCACCTAGCTCCATAAAGTCCAAAATAAGGCTCTCAGATGAGTGAGGACTTTCCGAAGCCGGGCGTTGAGGAGAAAGGTAAAGTGAAATCTAGCTAATCCCATGATCCTAATCCCATGACCTATTTTCTCCTGTGTAACCCTCACACGTACCTTTGTGACTCAATTTGGAATAAAGTTGGGTTTGACAGACATTATCAATCAGTCAGCTGACTTTTTGTCAGATTTATTCTCTTTGAAAAAGTGCAAAAGAAGATCTCTATTATGCCCCCTCTGGCCAAGGAGAAAGACTTGCACTTGGAGGATATCAAATTCTGTGGTTGGAATTTATGAGACAAATTAAGGCTGATGAAACCTTTCATTGATAGGCTGCAGCTTTGTCTGTCTGACCCCATGATTTGTGGCCATGCTATTGGTCTGGAATAGATGTGACTTTCCTTTGATTTTTATGACTATATTTGACCAAAGGGATAAAGCTCAGGAGCTTTAAGAAGCGAGGACTCTAACATAGGATTGAAGGAATCAAACAGCTTTCTGAGATCAAGTTTTGATTGTGATGTATACTGAAGACTTTCAAAAATCTGGAATTTTGAATTTTGACCTTGCACTGGAGATCTTGTTGAGAGGGTTCAAGATGCAGACAAAGAAGTGTGTGCCTGGTTTTAGGGCAGACTTTCCGGAGTTTGAAAGACCAGTGGAGATTTCAATGGTATATCAAGTTTATTTTCAGGTTGCCAAATTCTGTTTCAAGCAACTGTTGAAGTGTGCATTTGACTTGGAAACCAGTGTACAATTGACTTACGAAGAAGCATAAGGCTTAAGCTGAGAGATTGAAATTGAGATGAATAAAATTTAGAAGAATAAAGTACAAATCTCAAATCTTACCCCAACGAGAAAATAGAAAACAATAAACACACATATGTATCATATTCTTCATCCTAAATGTACTTCTCTTTCCCAACGTTGGAAAGGGAAGTATGTACCTTGTCATCTATTTAATTCAATAATATAATGACTAATACTTCAGTTTCTGTTCTGTTGTTCATTATATTCATTGTTGGTTAGAACTTGTCTCTTGTGTTCCCAAAGATCCCTATCAATAGCCAGATAGCTTAACTTTCCACTGACAGCTATCTCTCATCATCATGACCTTTCCTTCAGGTATTGAATCCTGAAATCAATCACTCTTTATTCTTTATTTTCCCAATGGTAACCTCATGTGTTATCTACCTTAGGTCAGGAGCTTTAGTTGGATAACTTTTTGGTCTTTACACTCATCAGTACAACTGTGTGCTTTATCAGGTGAGTAATATAATCCAATATTTGGAAAGAGAAAACTTGCCTCTTGTGTTCCCAAAGATTTCTATCAATAGCCAGATAGCTTAACTTTCCACTGAAAGTTATCTCATATCATCTCAACCTCTCCTTCAGGTCAGAAGCTTTAGTTAGATATCTTGTTGGTCTTTATGCTTACCAGTACAACTGTGTACTTTATCAGGCCGGGAGCTTTGATTAGATAACTTGTTGTTCTTTACACTGTGGTGAGCTGATTATGGTATCAATTCCCTGAAACTAAATCTGGATTCCCCCCCCGAAAGTGCTGAAACTTGTAAAAGAGTTTCAGCCTTTCAGCGAGAGGATAACAGGTTTAGATAGAGCTGGAATCTGACTCACGGTCTAAGGTGTAGTCACGAGGGTGGCGTGCAGCCTCAATTCTGGCTGAATAGCGGCCCTCTATTTATACAAATTCCTCTCCCACCACGACCTGTTCTGACCCTGTCCCATTACTTTTGTTCTCCATTGCCGATCAACGTTTCTCCTTAGCTAGTTAAAAGCTCTTCCTCAATCACTTCCTGTGCTTTTGAATCCATTACATACTCCCTGTACTTATGAAATAATCACATACTTTACTTTTGTTCTCCATGGCCGATCAACATTTCTCCTTAGCTTTTGAAAAGCTCTTCCTTGATCACTTCCTGTGCTTTTGAATCATTTACATACGCCCTGTACTCTTGAAATAATGACACACTTCCCATACGTTGAGCATTCACCTAAAATCATCGTTGTTCATTTATTTCTATGTGCACCTTTTTCGTACAACAAAAGTTGATAGCGTCATGTTACGCTATTGTACATACAAAACTCACTTGAATTTTGATCTATTCTTTGTATTGCTCTCCCTTGGATTTGTCAACAGCTCAGAACTTGACTTTTCACTATTTCTTACTCAATCATTTCCCGTGCTGTCAAAACATTATGGCAAGTTACGTCACTTGGAACAAGTAACTTGACCTGTGACCTAATGCTTTTGCCTTTGTTCTACGTATTTGTTACTAGATGAATTTGCATTTATCAACAACTCTTGACGTTGCTTTTCACCCATTGCTCACTCTTTGTTTCTCTTTCTCGTGCAACAATACACATCAATAGCTCTAATAGGTCTCTTTTGTTGCTTTTCAAACAGCCGAATTCCTACCCTTTCGCTTCAAGAACATTTATCACTTCGTTTTCAGTGTCTTATTTTATCAACTGAGATACCGTACTTGAATCTCAATGCCTTACAATTCAATGTGTGAAGAAACCTTTTCATTTAGATGGGGTTGGTGCCGTCAAGTGGACGTCGACTTATTTAGACCAACATCATATTGATGATGCCGCGATGGCAAAGGTCACTGTGAGGTTCAAAACTGGTAAGTATCTTTACCCTGACTTGAGTATGCCTACTGATTTATCAAATACTATGAGGATCCCCGGGACCGTTACTACATATGAGTATTAAGCTTATATCATGTTGCTCAATCCGGAATTCAAGCCTCATTGTTAGGTACAATTTTGCCATTTGCATGAATTGTAATGGGGGAAACAATTGATGTTTAAAAGGCGCACTTTGTTCATTGCATACATAGATTTTTTTGATTTGCGTAATAATGCATTGTTGCACCTATCTGCAATTGTTTGGGACTTTTGGAGCGTCCGAAATGGAGCCCTTGAACATAAATTGCAGTGGGAATTTGTGACTCTGTGGTCAACCTGGGGAGATTTTGAGTTTGTTTTGCACAAGTGGGGCTCTTCAGACCTAATGCAGGCTTGCCCGCGTGAGCCCTAGTCAAAGAATATATGACAAAACAATTTTTTAAACAAAAGCTCTTTGAATATTTTAGAACCATTATGAATTTTGAACTGAAACACACATAAATTACAACCATTAATCATTTATTTGTTATCAACTTCTATTTCTTGTATTTTAAAGGAAGCAACAAATTGATTTGTTTGTTATTTCAATAATGGTACACATAGGTTTAGATTTGACATTGAGATTTATTATCATTCTCTGGTTCAAATTCCAACAATTCAAAAGAAAGGTAATACAAACAAACAAATCATAATTAAGACAAGACCTCTTATTGAATTTTTAGAAACTGTAAGTAATGCACGGGTTTATAAGTAAGTCAAGAGTGGCTTATAAACAAGATAGGGTTGAAACAGATCAAGTTTGAATCTAGGTGCAGAAACCCACAGGTATATATAGAAAACTGTTAATATAAGTGAGAGAGTTGAAGAGACAAAACCCACTACATATGACAAGAATATGAAAAATAGTTAGGTAAACAGATCAAATTGTGTTTTGATTAGAAACATAACAAATAACAAAGCAGGAAACCAAAAAGAGAAACATTACAACATCTAAAATCAAACAACATAAAAATCATAATTCTTGAATTGAAACACATATTCAAGTACATATTTATCATTTGATTTCATCATCACAATCAGAGTCATTAGGTCATTTCAAAGCTCAACGTTATTTGTTTAGGTTGATTGACCACAATACATAGTTCATTAGTTTTACATTCTACCATTCAAACAAACAAATATGATAAGGAAAACAATTGAAAAACATTCATTAAAAGAAAGGTTTGACTTGATACAAGGTAATATTCATTGGATGCAATGAACAAGAAAGAGAAATAAGTCAAAGTGACAATTAGAATGCATATTAGTAGTGTTCATGAATCAAGTTGGTTGTTTATTAGTAGGATCTGAGGATAAAGTTTGAAAGAATGACATACCAATTGATTGTAGCTAAGACTAACACAATTGAATGAGAATGATTGAGTCAAAAGAAAGATTGAGTGAAAAGGGTGAAGAGGATTTGAAGAGTAAATGTAAGGGTTATGTATGTAATAGCTGTATCAGCTTGATATATGGCTTATGGGAGGTCTGGAAAGTCATTTGTTGATGTTTTCCATTTGGTCAACAGGATTACACATTGATAAGATCACAAATCAATAAGAACAATCAAATCTATTAATGAAATCAAATCATACGATGAATCAAGAGGGAATAAGTGTGTGTTATGATCCCAATTCAAGGATCACGGGAAAGGATGTCACAACCCGTGATACTTAGGATCCTGAGCCGGCCTACTAGAGACGCACACACACTTGTACTCTTTTCCTTTTTCCCTCATGCTACAATACCTATC
This sequence comes from Melampsora larici-populina 98AG31, assembly GCF_000204055.1. Taxonomy (NCBI): domain Eukaryota; kingdom Fungi; phylum Basidiomycota; class Pucciniomycetes; order Pucciniales; family Melampsoraceae; genus Melampsora; species Melampsora laricis-populina. Next base: position 728,107 of record NW_006768792.1, on the reverse strand, counting down.
ATAAGCATGATCACCAGCTCACTTCCTCTGCCCAAGCCCACAACCCCCTAAGACCGGGTCTTAACACAATGTAGCATCTCTTTCAAGGCAGACCAAGAAGCCGGAGATGAAAAGAAGAAGAAACCAAATTAAATTCAAGAAAAGAAGAAAGAAGAAAAAATCACAAGAATTTTTTTTGGGAAGTAGAAGAAGTACAAAAAAAAAGGAAATTATTAAAAGAAGTAGAAGTTCAGAATCAATGAAGTAGTTAGAAGAAGATTAGTCATATCACCAAGCTCAACCTGGTAACATACTCCCACCAGGCCAACCTTCAACACCCCCACAGACAAATCCTTTGATCCCTCTGATCACTCATCTGACAATCTATCCTTGGCTTCCATGGATGTCAGCACCACCGACTCAGGCATTGAAACTCAGGCCATAGCAAGGCAACTCGCCAAACTTGAGGCAAAAGTGAAGGCAGAGACAGAGCAATGTGTGATGGCCGAGACACTTCAAGTCCAACGGTTGGAACCCCCTCCCAAGACCGCTAAGTTGGCAACACCCAACAAATTCAACGGCTCCTGCAGAGCTAAAGCTGAAGCCTTTGCTAGTCAAGTTTGTTTATACATCATTACCAACAAATCTCTATTCCCAGATGATGTCTCAAAAGTCACCTTTGCCCTCTCCTATCTCACGGGCAAGGTCGTCAAATGGGCTCAACCGTTCTTGGACTGTGTCCTGAACCCGATTGAAGGCATGGAGGCCACCTACAACGGTTTTGTTTGTGCATGCAAATCGGTCTACTTTGATTCTGATTGCCAAAAACAAGCCAAGGCGGCACTCCGGGTTTGGAAGCAAACCAAGACGGCCGCTGAATACACCGTCAGCTTCAATCAACTTGCCCCCGCTACACAATGGGAGCTACCAACCTTGATTAGTCATTATTGTCAAGGCTTAAAGCGTGAGGTTTGATTGGCTATGATTTGGAAGAAGTTTGAGGACCTTGAGAGCATTATGGCCCTAGCATGTGCAATTGACAATGACATCCGCGGTGAATACACTCCTCCCGCCAGCATCAGTCGCCCTACCAACCCTTATGCCATGGACATCTCTAGTACTCAGTCCGGCATTTCTTCCACCGAGTACAACCAACGGGGTGAAGAGAGGCTATGCTACAATTGTGAAGTACGTATCAGGTCATTCAGCAAGGTGGTGTCTGAGTAGAAAGGGGAGAAAAGGGGGCAAGGGGAAGGAGACAAGGAAGGTGGCGGAGTTGGAGGCTAAAATTTCTGCTTTGGAGGGTAGATTGGGGGATGGTAGTGGTAGATTGGATGTGTCAAAAAATGGAGACGCTTAGGAGTTACGGATGTGCCACCCCTAAGTGGCAACGGGCGGAAATTCTTAGAAATTGCTGAAAATGATAGTTGTGCAAAGAAAAGCTTAAATGATCCATGTATTTTCACTACCATTTCCCTTTCACAATTCCCCCACACCACGTTCCAACATGACCCCGATCCCAAACCTAAAGTGAGAGCTTGAGCCCTTGTTGACTGTGGGTCGACACATGAGGTGCTAGGACCCACCTTTGCCAACAAGGTGGGGCTTCCTATAGCTGCTCTAGCCGAAGCAGGCAACATCTACAGTTTTGATGGACAGCCGCGTAGCGTTGCCCACAATGCCAAACTGTTCATCAACAATGCGGACAATCCATCTCAATTCCTTGTGACCAAAATCAAAGACTCCTACAACATGATCCTAGCAATGCCATGGCTCTGTGAGAATGGTCACCAAATCAACTGGAAGGATGGAAGCATAGCGCCAAAAGACTCACCTGCCAATGCCGTGATGGCACCGCCGCTGTCACGTCGCCTATACCGACAACAACCCCTGACAACTCTGCGTCTGTGGAGGGGAAAGCTGAGGATTTAGGCAAGGGGGCTCTCAATGATGACCATTTCAAAGAGATACAGCCCCCGCAATGCGATCATGATACCGTTGTTCCACCTCACCCTCCCACAGATGACAAGCATCTTTGCCTCCTGAATAACTCTGAACAGGCCAAACCTACCAAGACTGGTACTTCAACCACTACAATTCAAATGACCCCAACAACCAACTTAACCATTGCCCCTGTATCAGCGTTGCCTAATCCAAAAAACACCCCTGAAAATCCTGCGTCCGTGGAGGGGCAAGCTAGGAAATTTGGCAAGGGGGCTCTCAACAATGACCATATTGAAGAGATAAAGCCCCCGCAATGTGAGCATGCCAACACACCTACCATGTCCCCTAACCCAGATGACAAGCTTTCTTGCCCTCTGATTAGTTCCGCCCATCTCTGCTTGAGTATGACTTCCTGGCACGTGTCAGCAAGGTTAGCTGTGGATGCCTCAAAGGGGAAGACAGAACGGATGGCCAAAGAATTAGTACCCACACGGTATCATTGATTCATCAACATGTTTAGGAAGAAGAATGCAATGACCTTACCACCACAGCGCCAATACAACTTCCGTGTAGATCTGATCCCTGGAGCAACACCACAAGCCGGTAAAATCATACCACTATTGCCTGCAAAAGAAGTAGAAATGGATGCTATGATTGGCAAAGTTCTTGAGAAAGGAACCCTCCGGCGTACACGCTCACCTTGGGCAGCACCTGTCCTGTTCACAGGCAAGAAGGATGTGAACCTTTGCCCTTGTTTCAACCATCAAAGATTGAATGTGGTTACAGTAAAGAATTGATGCCCTTTGCCTTTGAAGGTGGAATTGGTCAACAGCCCAAGGAACACTGAGAAGTACATGTCCCTGGACATGCGGAATGGACATAATAATCTGCGACTACATGAAGGGGATGAATCAAAGTTAGCGTTCATATGTAAAAGAGGCCAATTTGAACTGTTGGTGATGCCTTTTGGACCTACGGGGGCCCCAGGCTATTTCCAATTCTTCATCTCTGATATTTTCCGTGATAAAATTGGAAAAGACTCGGCGGCATACCTTGACAACCTGCTGATTTATTCCCCAGAGGGCGTCAACCATGAAGCCGTGGTAGAGGAGGTACTCCGAGTCCTGGAATCCCATTCAATTTGGTTGAAGCCCAAGAAGTGCAAATCCTTGCGTAAAGAGATTGACTACTTAGGATTGCTTATCTCAAATAACCAAGCTTGAATGGACCCTCTGAAGGTGTCTGCGGTGAAGGATTGGCCGACACCTAAGAACATGACCCAAACGCAACAATTCCTAGGTTTTGCAAATTTTTGACTCCAAAGACATTCATAGGTACCCATAGGCACAACGGTACCATCAATTTCCATGTATACACATATAAGTATCTGAAGGGGAAAACATGTGAATATCCCTCTAATGAGGGATACTGTAAGTTTTATTCGGGGTATCCCAGTACCCCACCACCCCAGGACCCTACCTTTCATAGCTAGTAAAAGCCTCACTTACCAGCAATACAAGTTGTGACAGTAATGCAGTCTAACTTAGCAAACTCACTCCAGTATAATTCCCATTGACATAACCATGACCATGACGTCCAGTCACAGACCTTCTCAAGGATTCTAGAGGGTTGATAGGCAAATCCATATCAAAAAAATGCCTAAAATATACAGCCGTTGTCATATCTATTGGCAGATTCCGCGAGCTTTGTGTTGTGCTAGATTTGATGCAGAGGTCAAAACTAAAAAAAAACCCTTTTGAGATTGATGAATCTACTGTCCATTGGCAATGCTGGACCAATTACGCCAAAAAATTGTTAGAGAAGCTGTTAGCGTAACTTTTTCACTCATCTACACCAACTCTTTCCGTTAGCTCTGGTGATCTATGCTTCCGGATCCCAGAATCTATGATGACTTGGGATCACTATGTTTGTAGTGTTGGTTGTATTCTTCCATCTACGTTAAGAGACGTCAAGATTTGATGTTAGCTGTTAGCTTGTCAGCATACCCCTGCACTGCCTACAAAGAAACATTTTGAAGTTTTCATCTCCTACCGGTGTAGAACTTAAAGCTCAACAAGAGCTTTACAGAGCTTAAAGAGGGATAATCTACTAATATAACTAACTAGTAGAAGTTGCCTGAGACTGCCTCTTTGAAAGAATCAACACGGGGTCTTGCTGAATTATTTGGGATAAGGCACCAGAGAAATTGTCTCAATACTTAATTCAAGTATTATTCCCGTGATTTTTAGAAATTAAGAAACCTCAACTGTGCTATAGTGTTATTCCAATTTGAACACAATAAAACACAACTTTAATTACTAGCAAAGTAACAATCAGTTTGATTGTTATTCCAATGCAGACTTGTAGTCTTATCACACGTAAAGAAATCTCTCCTTTGATGTAAAGGGGCAATTTAGTGAACTTAGTACTGCTAAAGTAATTTAATGATGATTAAAAACACTCTAACAAAAGTATAAGATGAGTAAAAAGGGGAACAAAGGCACGTAAAATCCCTAACAATAGTATATAACCCTCTAACAACCTGCAACAATGGTCAACAACCTCCAAAAACCTTCAAAAACTGTCAAAATCAATAAAAATCCTCCAATGTAATCATATGATGTCATAAATATTATTGTTTGTAATGATTCAAGGCGTGAATTTGATCAATTGATGTTAATAAATGATGAAAAGATCTTCTTATGATGAATACAGGTGATTTTCTCCTAATATTCATAGCTGAAATCCATTTTTGGAATTACGAATTTTTTGTAAAGTTGTTCAATTTTTGATTACTATAGCTCATTTGATAGCCCTCGTGATACTGATCATTTATCACCCCCATATGACCTATTTCTGAAGTGCGATGAATACGTTATTGAGTTGTAAAGATTGAGAAAATAAAGTTTTGTCATGTAAATCTCACATGTAACCTCCAAATTCGAAAATCACTCCAGTTTCTTTGTTGCCTTATAACTTTTTCACTACTCCTCTGTTAATAACGATTTAAAGGTTGTACATTATGAAAACAATGATTCTGCGTTGAATGAACTATCACACACCCCATTCTGACAAGTTTCAACATATGTAATCAGCCAAAAACCTCCATTTTTGATGAATTTTGACTACTTTCACGTCTAATAATGATTTTCCTTCTATCAAAAGATCATTCCACAGCACTCCAATCAATCGCACAGCACTAAAATCACTCTGAAAAACCCTTGGCACAATCAATCCATCAATGACATCACTACACAGGAATTAATACCATAGTACCCCTTTTCGAAATTTCCCTTTTCTTGAATAATTTCACACCTCCCTTATCAATCCTCGTGATTGAAGTTGATGATGACTAATGTTTCCCTTCCCTTTCATAATGAAACCTTCCTGAACCAATAACTCTTATAATAATAACCTAAAAACCATTTTCCAGCCTTTCATACCCATATTTTTGAATTATCCTCCAACTTTCTTAATATTCTTCTTCTTCTTTCATTCTTTTCATAAAATTTTTCCATTCCTCAAGATCCAAACTAAATGTTCTTCTTCCTCAAATCCCTTCTTACTAATTCTTTAATTTAATTTTCACTCTTATACTATTTTCACTGATCTTTTCAATTTTTTCTTTACTCTTAAATGGTCTTATCAATTGCTTATATAAATATATGATTTGAAAGATAATGAAATGCAGATTATGAATCAACTTTGATACCCTTGATGACTAATAACTTCAATAATAAATTTGCCTTTGACCAAAAATACGAATTTTCACATAATTTTCAATTTTTTTGCTTAAGTAGAGATCTTGCTCACCACACCGGTGTTAGCATCTCCCTCTTGTTCATCCAATTGTTGACCGCCCTTAACTAATCAAGGGATTGTGTACAAAAGCTTCCAAACATTACTTTCCTTATTTGATCTCATCACTCTCATTGCGTTCTCACTGGAGATTTGGTAAGTACCTTCAACCCCACTAATTTCCAGTAGGTGGAATAACAATATTTAAGTCAACCTAATAGTATCCTTTCAGGCCATCTCTGTTGAAAAATTGCAAAACCAACCACAAAGGGCTGTCAGTCTCAATCAAAATCAGACACATATCAAAATCTAGGGGAAATTGACTTCTTGTGACATTGCCACTTTGAAACAATCACCAAAACCAACATGGATGATCATGCCCATAAGTCAGTTCAGCAACATATTCAAAGGATATCGATTTCCAAGCCCAAGCACATCTATCATAACAATCCTGTTTGGTTATCAAAAGAATATAAATATATGAAATTTGAATGATCCGGCAATCGGGAAAGTTCATTGATCTTTTTTCCACTAGGATAGTTGTTAGCGCGTTTTGATAACGCACTACAACTGTGTTATGACAATTCAAAAAATTATGTTAGCTTGTTCAAGTTACGCTAATGTGAAAGTCTTAGCTTACGGTCCCCAGAATAACATTACTGACTTAATATGTTGACTTGCTCATCTTAACTATCCAGATTGGTCCTGATAGTGTTGAGTAGTGTAGTCATACAGCATTGCCATTGGTCCAATCTGCACCAGGAAAATAGAGTTCGCTGTGAAAGTGATATAGTTTTGAGTTTTTGACTTGAAAAGTTAAATCTGGCGACAACAAATCTTTTCAAAAATCTGCCAGTGGATCTTACAACGGCTGTAACTGTCCCTACCTTAAAATGCTACTTATAATCTTGACACTTTCAAAAAACTTTCAGAAAGCTGTTCAGGGGAAGCAGCTTCTAGTATATTTTGTTCAATTTTTTTAAGGACTGTGAGGACAGAATAGGCTCTTTTGGGGCACTCTCAAACAAGAGATAGTATGAGTTTGATTGCATGTCATATTTTGTGATACTTGATAATAATTCTACCAACATAGACAGTGTAGTATTTAAAGCTGAACAAGAGCTTTACAACACCTAAGAAGGGTTAATCTACTAATGTAAGAATAGTAGAAGTTGCCTAAAAACTGCCTGCTTCAAAGAAACCAGCACAAGGGCACTTGCTGAACATTTTGTGATAACAGAAGCAGATAAAGGCACCAGAGAGATGTTTCTCAATGCTTTTAATGAGTATTATTCCAGTTTTTGAGCGCAAAAGATCACAAAGCAATATCAATTACTAGCAATGCTGTTATAAGTATTATTCCCAAAGAGAATTATAGTCTTGAACATGCGTAAATAAATTTCTCTGTGCTTTGAAGGGGCAGAGTTAAGTGAAATTAATACAAATGTAGCAAATAAATGATGATTTATAACACTACAACAAAGGTATAAGATGCATAAAAGGGAACAACTGTGCCAAAACCATCAGTGAGCACATATATCAATGTGTAACAACTTCTACAATCCTCAACAGCCTCAAAAACCCCTAAAAACCATATGGTGATGCAATGTACTGATCTTGTTACTAATGTATGATGTAATTCAAACAGCCAGAAGTGATCAATGACGTAGTTTAATGATGTACAGCACTTCCTATGATGAATACAGGTGATTTTTTCCTTGTAAACTAGCTAAAAATTTATTTTTGAGATTACGAGTTTTTCCAAATGATGTCCAATTCTGGACTACTAAAGTGCATCTTGTAGAGATCGCGATGCAGATCAATAATTGGTGCGATATCAGGTATTTATAATGAGTAATGAATGGGTTATTGAGTTGTGAAGTTAAGTTTTTTGTATGTGAATGTTGTTACATGTATGCATGTAAGTGTAAATTTTGAAATTCACACCAGTTTCTTGTTTCCCTTATAACTTCTTACACACACCTCTGTTACTAGGGGTTTTGGAATTGTGCCTTATGTAATCTACTCTTCTGGGTTGAATGAGCCATCTACCCTCCAATCCTGACGTCATTTGACATATGTAATAAGCCGAAAACTGTCAATTTTGACAAAATCCATCCATTTGTACCACATTACACAGCTGCTACTCCTTCTTTCTTGCTCATGTAATATTAAATCAGACTATATATTCTTGATCTGTGAATACAGGAGCAGGTGTGTACAGATTTATGACGTCATATGATGACATTGGAATTTTGGTGGTCGGACTGGCAAATGGCCCCATATGATATTATGTTGAAGTCATTTTAAAATCTTTCTGAATCTTTCATGAATCTTTCATGGAGTTAGTGGTAGGCTCTGACCTTCCAGAGCCTAGTAGATGGGGGCTGTGAAGGAAGGTCTCTGGAAATCCAACATGGAGGTCAAAGACACAGCTGAGGTTCAAATTCAAGCCAAAAAAACATGTGGTTCAACGTCAACATGCGGGTATTGCTCGCAGCCTGGCCATAACTGGACAACTTGCACTGTCCAAATGACTGATGAAGGTTTGGTTGACCCTGCCAAATGGGATCTGGACTTAGAATCAGACAAATCACCAGAAGAAACTCAAATCACCCAACCGGCCTCCCTCACTCAGCTCCCACTTGCAGTTGTATTAGAAAAACCCACATTGTGAGTTTCTTTTAAAACTTCTCCCAGATCAACTGCTGTTCTGGCCACTTCTCAAGCATGTCAAGCACCTTTGGTTAACCCCATGTCATTTCAAAACCAATCTATTTTGACTCAACCTCAAGGCCATTCTCAAGCGAGTCAAACCACCAAAACAAGATGTATATACAAATGTACACCGTGTAAATATCCGTGTAGCACATCGACGTGCACACACGAAAGACTTTCCTTGGACCCTGTAACGACCCATCAAAGAGGTTCCACGACAAGTACATCTTCCCCTTATCACCTGGGAGGTTGAAAGTCAGTTGGCTCCCACTGACAACAAAGGATTCTGCAAATCCTTTAAACAAATCACAAAGAACAAAGGGCGCTCAACAAAAATCTCAGTCTCAATCCGACCAAAAGACTTTGAGATTTATTTCAAAACTCTCCGTGTGTGCACGTCGACGTGCTACACGGATATTTACATGGTGGTAGTATGTGCAAGCTACCTAATCATTGTGCCAACAAATGCCCAATTCAGAAGCAAACGCATGTGCCCACCCAATCTCAAACATCCACAAACTTGTCTTTACAACTGGACAACCCGGTTCATTTGGAACATTTTTGGGAGAAAGCTCCAGAGGATTTGGCTGTCTCTGCAAGAGCAGCAGCATCACCCCACTTTGGTCTGATAATGAAGATGATGACAATCTTTGTCCCTTCTGTGACAACCCCATGCCGTCAGGACCGTCCCAAAAACTTCTAACCCTCAAAGCAATTCTTTTTGTTTTGCCAAACATACCCAAGAGGGTGGGGGACCAAATGCAATGTCTTTACCTGTGAGTGCTATCTTGTTTTATTCAGTTTTTCTTAAACATTCTCTGGTCTTTGTTCATGAGAGAGCGCTGATGAGTGTTCCACTTTAGTTTCCACAGACAGCATATTTTTGTGATCTTCATCACATTGAACGCAACATGGTACCTTTGGGAATCTGCGAGGGATGGCGGACTTCAATCGACTTTGAATTACTGGCACAGTAAGCATCCTTCTATAAACTGATTTTGTAAGGGAAAAATTACAAAATTTTTGTGTTCTTGTACATAGCCGGGTTCAAACGCATTCCATACATCTAGTCCACATCATCCCTTTTCCTCAATGAAGCCCAGGAGAAATGGGAACATCAGGGTCGTTTGATGTTTAGCGGTGGAGCATCCAGGGTAGTGAATATGGTTCCCCCCCAGACTTGTCAATCTTTGAAACTGACCACAATGTTATATAGTTATGGACAAATAGGTCATCAAGTCATTATCAAGACTTTGACCATAATGTTTTTGTCTGGATCTATTCTGGTGGTTGATGTGACCAAGTCAAAACTGTTTCCCCCTGATTATTTCATTTGACATGTTCTCCTTCCCAAGGTGACAATGCTGCCCCTTTCTGAAGACTTGGACCTGCCTAAAGGAGATCCCAAGATCAAGGCAACCTTGGACACAAGCCGGGTCTTTGGCAATGCCGTTCACGCGATTCCCGAGGAAGGTGTAGATGGTGCAGAAGATGCAGATGCGATGCGCGTCTGTGAGAAGAGCGCATTGACTTTGCCTCAAGATCAACACCTTTTGAGGCAGCTGCCATGATTTATGGTTCCTTACATCCTTTTGGTTTTCAATCCACCGGCTTCCAGTAACTGTGAATATCATGCAATAGCAGCTGCAATTGGGGCTTATTCCGAGAACACTTACCTTGATGTCAGAAGAAGTTTACTAAACAAACTTTCAACACATGCTCAAGATCAAATATTGCTCATATCCTCTGCTTTCACCTGACCATTGATGAAAACTTGCAAACATCAATTGTTTGCTGCCAAAGTGATACAAGACCTTCTCGTTTGCCTGGACTACCACAAAATTGAGTGTTCTCAAAAGTACTGGTTGCGTATGCCATATATGGGATACGTCATTGCGAGCGCATGTGATTGTCCACCTTTACTATTGGACCCACAAGCGGGAAACTCTTGCAGTTATTTCCCTTATTGCACCACACCAAACAAGCAAACTCCAATACTTCTGGCTTTAGTTGACAACAACTCTTTCATTCGTTTAGGGCCTAAAGACCCGTGGTCTCTCCCATTTCCAAAAGTGTGGGGTTGGGATCGCAACCCTGACAGGCTTGAAAGCACTAAAATACCCCTTTGGGTTGGAGAGTCCAGATGTCAATTGTCGAATTGGACTAATCAAGTTGGTGTGTAGTTGTTAAAAAGCTTTTAACCCACTTGTTGTTGGCCTTTGTTGTAATCTTTTTCTTACTGCTGTCAGACAAGACATCATACTTGTGTCACGCTTGTTTGTTACCAAATGTCACGTTCCTTCATAGAACATGTTTATGCTATGCTATGTTTGTTTTATGTAATGTTTCTTGCAATGAGAATACAAACAAAATATCTCATTTTCACAAAACAATACAAACAAAATTGCATCTGAAATGAAATGGTTGGAGAGAGACAATTTGAGAGTAAGGTCTCTACAAAATTGAGATTCTACAATTTGAAACAAACCGGTTTGCCCGGTTTCATTTGAACTCAAACCAGGCTGAAGAAAGCATTTCAAAAGTCAAAAACCGGGCTTGAAATTTCAAACCGGTCTCCAAATAGTGTGATCCTCATTTAGACTGGGAGCATCGGACAATTGTATATTCTCTGATAATTATCACATGATAATTATCAGCGAATAATACATGTCAATACAGCTCTTGTCTACAAACATAACAATAATTCACATATTCTTCTACTGTGGTGACCCAAGGCTGATTATGCTGCGTACGAGGCTTGCTAGCCCCATGCTGCCTTGGCCTGCTGAATTCACAGAATGTGAGGACCCAAGAGGGATGAACAATGGTTAGATTGATCTTTTTGTCAAGCAGTTCTGATCTTGTCCAATTCTGATCATTTTTACTTTCATTTCTTTTGGTGGTGGACAATTTAATGAATATGTTAGTAGATTTTCCTATTGATACGGGCGGATCCGTAGTAGAGATAGTCTCAGATGGTGTTTATGCAGCTCAATTGGACAGACAACAATATGCAAAAGAGTTCAATACTTGTCAACCTGCGAAGGTGATGGAGAGAATGGGCATTTCAAAACTCTCCCCAACATGTGCTAATAGTCATGTGTCCGTAACAGTTAAGACAACCTCTGATATGGCTGATGCACTTGAATTTCAGCCTGCCTGGAAGAATGATGGATTAGGATTTGCTGTAGTTGAACCTAAGAAGAAGAAGAAATAGCTGATCTGTTGTATTGTAGCTTGTTGTTATCGAGTGATTTGGGGTTCTGGAGAAATTTCTTAAGCAAGGTTCAGATAGCAAATACTATCCTATATATTCTGCCTTATATTCTATTGCTATGAATGTGATTTTCAATGGAAACTGTTTGAGTTGATGCATTGAGAATATATAATCAGAAGGTAAGAGAAGTGTGTTATAAAGAATGAGGACCACTGCGCTCTGTAACAAATGGGTATTTTGATGTAATTAAGGGAATGGCAAGCTTTGCATATTTGACGTGTTTATCAAGTTAATCCTGAGCATCCTTGTTGCTGGTACGGACATTGGTCCAAAAGCAAATCCTTCATGGATTGGCGAGGTTTTGATTCAATCATCTCTTACACTGTAATTAAGTGATTGAGCATCTTTATCACATGGAGAATATCTTGGTTGCTGATAATCAGGGTATTTTGTAGGGTGATGATGCTTAATCTTGATTGCAGCAACACAGAAGAATCGTGAAAATCATATGGCCATTTTTGTCCGCCTCAGTCTCCTGATGAAAAAACACAAGAGGACGCAATCAACCAGAAAACTTGATGACTACATATAAAAGAAGTAGACGTTGGTAGTCCCAAGCATTTCCTCAACCAGCTAGTCAAGTTAACCATTCAATGATGCAATACTCCAGCCTCATACTAAATCCTAGTGATTATTTTCTTCTGACTTGTTGATATTTGAGAAAAGATGCCAGGATTCTTCAATTACACGCTATGTGGGTGCGAGGTTCATGCAGCAGTATGCTGGTGCAAACCCATGATATGTGGGTTGGTGAAAGGTTGTGTTTGCCGCAGGCAATCACGTGGCGGGCGTGGTGTGAGACTTGTGGTTTGAAAGTGTTTGCATATAAGCATGGGGCTGGGGCTGTATCATGCCTGTAGGTGAAATACGACAGTCAGATCTACCCTTCAGACTCATACTTCTTTGGATTTCGATCAGAGCAAGTTTTTGTTGAGAAGTAAGTTAGAAAAGAATCCGCCTTTGTGCATTTAGCACACGCAAGGGCATTTTGCATTGTCACCGAGACCCAGTTTGATCCGGGCAAGCTGACGACCCGGTCATTGCGCCCCGCTCGAGTCGGGATTCATATTAGCTTACCAAACTCTCAGATTCAGAGTATAAAGCTGAGCAAGACTTCATCTCGGAATGGGCGACGAATCCAATCAAGTCACCGAAGATCAAATAATACTTCTATGTAGAAGTGCGTTAAGTGGTGCGTCCGCCAACTTTCGCCTATCAGTATGGACTAGGAACTGCGAACAAGTCTTCCCGGAGGGCAGATGTTACGGACCGATGAACAGCTAATCAGATCAACCTCGTTTGCCTTGAATCGTATATATTCCTTGTTACTCGCCATATCTTCGAACAGCGCGCGAACTTTCGTACTCACCCTAGTAGGTTCCATTGCGACAATTCACTGGGTCGCGTTGAGCAGAAGGGTTAATGTATGGCTTGCTGCGTCATGATGGAACAGCTCAAAATTCCGCGTCGGGGCGGCATTACTGACCACCTCCGATGAGGTGATCACAGGGTGTAATGTTGAGAACGCGGCTTTCAGTAAGTTTTGTTTTTTGTGAAGGGCGCGAATGCATGCTGGTGATTTTTGGGATGACAGTGTCTCTTGCCCATGTTCATTGTCGGAGTCCTCTCCCTTCTTAAACAAGCCACAGTCATCTTCAATGCTTCTGCATCCAATTACACGGAACGCTGATGAAGTGCGACCTGACCTTACGAATCTCATCTAGCTCCTGGAACATGCGCAGAGCGGACTGCGTTTGCGAAAGCGGTTGTTAAGCTCTTCCCCATTCGTCTCATATACCTTGATTGGTGACCGGGACTGATTCTCGTATGACCTTGGCTATCTCACTCCTGCTCCTCGCGCGGTGTTACCGCATTCAGAGCGAAGGGAAAACCAAATTCAAAGCATTGGCGGTTGCCACGTTGAGTGATTTTTCCCGCTAGCGCATGATAGTTGACCATCTGCAAAATGCCCAAGCCTAAAGGTTTAAGCTTCGAGTGAAGTTATACTGATGGAAATTTATAATCCGACCCAGCTTAGTGATATAGACGGCCCTTGCTCACCTTGTGGTGTCTGTCGCCAATTTGCCCGAGAATTCTGCCAACTGGAAGTTGAGTAGTCTCATTTTCTCTTACGTATCTTAACAGCGCCTAGGGATGATGATATTGAAAGAGCGCGCTTCTAAATCCGAAATAACCGACGAACAGATGCCGATTTACATGGCATCGGCTTCGTTTCGCGCGGCGGAAGATTTGAAGACAAAGGTGACCATCAAGACTTTGGGAGAGCTTTTGCCAATGAGCTTTGGTCCCGAAGACCTCAGCCGGCCTTCGGAATGAACGAAGTGGCCCCCAGTCAATTTGAGGTCATGTGCTTCCTGGGTCGGTAAAGCACAAGCAGGCAACCCAGGCTGCAGGAACATTGGAAGATGACCAGCTACTTGAATACGTTCATGGAAGGTAATTTCTTCAGTTTGCTACATCATCTCAAAATCATTCTTGCTGTGTGGGATCATTGTAATTTGTGCAGCATCTCCGGCCAATATATATGGGCACTAATAGCAACACTTTTTGTGTCATTTCTAAATGCAAACCTACACAAATTCCTGATTTGGGTGCAAGGCGAAGGCAACCCATCATCATGGGTCGTGCGTGAAAGGTTGACAAAGTCAAATGGAAAAAGTATGCCACAATGCCAAAATGTACAAAAACATGCATTTTAATTGGTTTCAGGTGTCACAGCACACATAGTATGTTGTGCGTTGTGCAGAGTAGCATGTGTTGTTGTGAAGGCAGTTTTCAGGTTTTTGAAGGCTCTGTGTCTTTGTTGGTCCAATAAAACTTTCCTTTTTTGTTAATTGACTAGACACTATGTGGGCATGCCTGCAACAGAGGTGCTATGCTACAATTGTATCCAGTTATCATGTCTTGCTACATATGTGAACATCAATGATCTTTATACTCAGACACTGTGTCTGTGTAGGGTTTGCTTGTTGACAAGCCCACACCAACTCCCTTTGAGGCAGAAAGGGAAGTCGTGCATGCTTGTCAACCAGTGAACACTACCCAGAAACAGTGAGACTCTCAAAAATTAAATTGTGAATCAGATATAATACATGTCACATCATTTAGGGGCTGATCAGGCAATGCATTGATTGCAAAATCTATGGACATATTCTCACGAACTTCCTATCCAGATGATCTTTTGACCAGAAAGTACACACGCACAATTATGTAATTATAACAGACTCTGCCTGACCCAAGCCATCCACCTAAAAATTGGAACATTACTCACTTTCCCCAAACTTCACATATTCTCACTGTTTTGTATTAACCATCAAAGTAAAAAGCACAACAATTCTGGGTCCCATACCTGAATTGGTCCGTCAGCAGATTTGCAAAGATATTGCATTAAGTATGTTCACTATCCTTAATGACCAGAACATTCTTTTAGATTTCCTGATTACCCTCTTGTAGCTGTCGCAATTTCATGTAGGCCAACAACTTTGAATGGTTCCTGCACCACCATCACAGACAGTGTCTGGTACCACTTGCCAGATTGCTTGCCCAAAGCAGGATTTCTACATTGAATGATGGTTAAGGTCACTCACACTGGTTATAATGCTACCAAACATTGCTTCCTGTGTTTACACATACAGTTTTATTGATTTAATATTAACTATTCTTTAATTGTTCCTGGTACAACTGCTGGTTAATTTTGACCTTGAACAATGACCTCAAAGACCAAAAATGTCCCACTAGCTTCCTGTTCTAGAAAGTTTATTACAAGGGATCATTCTCTCTTATCCTCAGGCAATGCCATACAAAGTAATGGATGTGAAGAAATTGTAATTTCTAAATCCCCTCAATCAAAAACAAAAGTATTTGAGTCTCAGCATATTTCAGTATCGTTATTGAATATTGAGTCATGTGAAGATCTTTTTAGAGCTTCCAATTCAGAACCTGATAAAGAGTTCATCGGTTCTTTCCCCTTTGATAGCCCATTCACCAGTTTACCCCTCATGTGATTGGCTATCGTTTGTGTCATAACACAGTCTTCTATGTTGTAGTCAAAGAGTTGCAAGGCTGTCAACTTGACCACACCATGGCATTGAAAGGTGCATTCCCTTTCCATACAATTAGGCCTCATATTTAGCTTGGATGCAACACAGAGCTGAAAATTAAATAGTCACTATGGGAAAAAATTGGTTGAGATATTTTGACTGCATTGTACCAAATGAGTCAGTTGCTATATAGAGCTCAGTGGTAATGAGGGGCATCTGACAAGCCAACCAAAAGATCACATATACACCTATTAGCATAAGGACAAGAACCTTCCTGGTGCAAAACAACCTTTTTACTCCCAAAAATATCCACATTGAATGTTGATGTTTGTTAAGTTTGAAATACACCTAATGTCTTACCACATAACAGTATATAGGTACAAACTAGGTGTTTAACTTGAGGCAACAAGATAATCCGGCAAGAGTAGCTATCTGTGTTTTATGAAATGCTTCAGTAATTTCCACATATTCAAGTGCAGGGAGTTTCAGATTCAATGAATCACACCGTAATGGTTGATGTCTACAGGCAGAAGCAACCTTTTGTCCTTCAGTGTTATATTCAGGGCTTTATAGCAATCTGCAAAGCTATTGTCTTCCTTACACTTGATATATATAGGTTGAAACAAATAAGTTACAATTCACACAACAGAGAAAAGTAGTTCAAATTATGTATGCCAAAAATGTCACTCAATACTCCAAAGATTTTGTTCTAGAAATACCCTTACAGACTATTCACAGGAGCAAAAATAGATGCTCACATTGGGGTGAACATTGAAATTTTATTGTTTTTTTCAACATTTGTTCAATTTTACTTCCAAATTCTTTTGCTTTTCTTCCTGTTTTATACGTGCTTGTCAGCTGATGCCATGATAGAGAGGAACTGAGAGGATAACCTAGGCCTTCCTCAGGAATCATTCCGTAGCAAAGAAGCATGAGGGAGGGCTGGCCCATCTGCTCACTTCATCTCAGCCACTTAGCTGATCCTCAGAAGCATGCCTTGGAGCCTTCTGATATGGGGTTTTAGCCAAGGTGCTGAGCTGTTCTGAGTATGCAGTGACTCATGAACTAATTCTGAGTACTCATCTGAGAGACTGAGCTCAACAAATGCTCATTCAAAATGAAAATGAGCATTCCCCAGCAATGTACAGCCAAATTTGAGCAAAACAGGAACTGAGCAGATCAACTAGGCCTTCCTCAGGCTTTGCTCCTGAGCAAAGAAGCCTGAGGAAGGGCTGGCCCATCTTCTCACTTCATCCCAGCTGCTCAGATGTTTCTAGTGTCATGCCTTGGGGCCTGCTGATCCGGGATTTTGGACAAGGTGCTGAGCTATACTGAGTATTCAGTGACTCATGTAATGATTCTAAGTACTCATCTGAGAAACTGAGTTCAGAGGATGCTCATCCAAGATGGACACAAGCATACTTCAGGAATGTACAGAAAATTTAGAGCAAAACAGCCTGATCACCTGAGCACTGCCAAAATCATCAATTGAAGGAATCTGAAAGAGAAGCAATCTTTTTTGGAGAATTCAGGAAAGTGTACAATGTTTACATGTATGTGAGCATCAAGTTTGGTGGTTGTGGAGAGGTTGATTGGTGGTGTTGTCAATTGTTAATCCACACTCACACCCGTTGCCATGAAGCCACAAGGTGCCCTGATGGGGCACATGGCAGTGACCAGGGCTTAGGCCACCCGTGGCCCTCACCCCAGCCCATTCATGACCTTCACAGGGTATGAAGTTCAGTTGAAGCCCCCCTAAAGATTGTCTTGAGCAGGGATTAGCAGCTAAAAATGAGGGATTGAGGTTGTTTGAATGGAAGGCCACACTGGGCCACACCATGCCAGGCCATGGCTCTGGACACGCCTTGGGCCACTAAAAAGGTGCCAGGTGTGAGTATGATTAATAACTAAGACACAAATAGAAAAAAACAAACAAGGTGTATGTCAATCTGGCATGAACATACAAAAATTAATTACAGCAATGATTAACAGCTTCATGGATATTGTAGGATGTTTGAATATTGAAAATAGAATGATTGATGAATTGTAGAAGGGCTGTGTGGATGAGACGACCACCAAAATGATACCAAAATGACACTTTTTGATAGTCTAGCTCACAAGGCACAGGCAGGGTAAAATCAAGCTAAAAGTGAAATGCACCTCACTTTCAAAAGCAAGGACACGTAAAAGCACCATGAAATGGGAGTTTGAAAATAACAAAGAGTAGAAAGTGGAAATGAAATGAGATTTCATGTTGAAAGGAATAGAACAAACAGCATCTAAACATGATTGGGTTAGACCCGCAATCAGAACAATTGACAGGACAAGCTCACAATATAGAGCTGTAATGGAGTGATTGCAAACACCTTCCATGCACTCAATGCACCCATGTACACAGTTGTCATTGCTCAAATTTCGAGCAGAAATTCAGCTTTCCTTAAAAGGGAGGGAATCAGAGAAGGAATATGTTGAAACAAAAGTAAATATGCCACCTTCATTAAAAAGTGTTGGCTGTGGATGTGTGTACCAAAGGAAGGATGAGGAGAACATTGAACAATTGGACAGCTAGCAGCTACATCCCATTCAATATGACTTTTCAAGATAGCTTGTATGAAGTATTGAAAAAATCCAGGGGGTCCAGTAGGTCCAAAGGGCGTAAAAAGTGATTCAAATTGGCTGGCCTTGCATTCAAAAGCTAACTTTGCCTCATATACCTCTCTAACTCTGAGATTATTATACCCATTACCCATGTCTAAACCTGTGAAATTTCCTACAATCAATACACTATCTATGAGTCCCAATGTTAGCAGTAATGGATATCTGTTCTTGACAGTGACAGCCTTCAGTGTTCTGTAATAAAAGCAGGTTCTCAACCTCCCATTGGTTTTTCCATGAATAATGCTGGAGCCGCCCACAGAGAATTGGTAAATCTGATTTTGCTGGATGATTACTCAACCTGCTTTCAAAGTAGCACCAGGGATTGAGTCCACTCAAAAAGTGTAAGGTCTGTGTGGTGGCAGCACACTGGAATTGAATTCTTCAAACACGTGGAGGTATTCACAATAAAATTCTGGAACCAGTTTGCTGACTTGGGAATTACATCTTTGGCCAGCTCTACTGTCAACTTTGAAGATAAGTTTGAAGTAGTTTCAATGCCATGAATCATTGCATGAGTTGGCTGTAACAAGCATTGCAATTGTTTCATTCTCTTGCTTGGACTCTGTAGGGCTTGTCAATGTGTCTGCCTGCTGGTCTGTTGTAGAATGGATGTACACTTGTTGGCTGATTCTGTAACATCTTTGTCTAAAGCAAAGTTACGTGTACTCTGTGGCGGTTTAAATAAGTTTTTGCTAGACTTTAACTCCATATCATTGTGGCTGGCTTTCCTCATTTGATCTGGGTCTTAGGATTTGGTTTGTGTTGACAACATTGAATTCATGCTGCTGGTATGAGTTTTCTTGAATTCTATTTTTTGATTCTGTTTTGTGGCCTATAGGGAGGTGTACATGCTTGCAAGCTGATTTTTCAACTTTGGTATTCTTAGGGAAATCAAACTCATATTTGAGGGGTTTTGTTGAGCATTTAAACTCTATGTCCTTGTCCAAATTCCTAGCTTGCCCTTCTGTCAGTTCCATTGGCTGTGACATTGCCACATTTGCAGCAGCAATGGTTGGAACATCATTCTGTACCCTGCCATTTTTCCAATAAATGATGTTTTTGATCCAAGGCATGCCTCATATAACATTATCTTGTCTCTTGAGTCCATCACAATAAAGATTGTAGGGGGTAAGTCCATTGAGTTCACATGGAAGTCACCTGTGTGAGTGACCTTGCTTTTGTGGTGGTGTAGTATTTGAAGCTCAAGAGATAATCTACTAATGTATGAATAGTAGCAGTTGCCTAATGACTGCCTTCTTCAAAGAATCCAGCACAAGGGCACTTGCTGACCACTTTGTGAGAACAGAGAAAAACATAAAGTCACCAAAGAAATGTTGCTATTTGCAGCCCACATGAAATCCATGTAGGTGCTGTCCAAATTACACCTACACGGTTGTTTTCCGCCAAAAAGCGCCTACATTTATGATGTAGGCTCTTTTTCCTTTTTCAAATGACTCCTACAGGCTGAAAAACCAATGCAGGCGTCATTTGTGTACGCCTACATTCTAAAAACAAAATGTAGGCGCTATTTTCAAGCGTCTACATTCTAAAAATAAAATGTAGGCACTTTTTTTGAGCGCCTACATTGTTTTTTCCATGTAGGCGCTTAAGTTAGTTATAAGCATCTTATACACGTGTGAATACAAATCTATAAGGGTGCTGGTATTAATATATAAGGGTGTTGGTAGTAAATTATAAGGGTGGTGAGATTAATTATAAGGGTGGTGAGATTAGTCATAAGGGTGTTGGAATTAAATCATAAGGGTGTTGGAATTATATTATAAGGGTGTTGGTATTGAATTATAAGGGTGTTGGTATTAAAATATGTAGCTGGTCAAAAATTACGCCTACAGTCAAAAAAAAATATGTAGGCACATTTTTGTGACGCCTACACAATTATGGTACTCAAAACCACTAGGTTCAAGCCACCTTTTTCAAAAAATGTGAAAAACATAGATTCAAAGTTGATCTTTTTGCAGGGGAATTCCTGGGAATTCTCTGGAACTTCTTTTTGGAGCTCTGTCCGGTTCATTTTCTCCGCAAAAACAACATTTTGAAAGCAGGTTTTCAAGAAAGGTAGCACAGACCTAGTGGTTTTGAGTACTGTAAATGTAGGCGCTTCAAATTTACGCCTACATTTTATTTTTAGAATATAGGCGTACACAAATGACGCCTACATTGGTTCTTCAGCCTGTAGGCGTCATTTGAGAAAGGAAAAAGCGCCTACATCATAAATGTAGGCGCTTTTTCGTGGGAAAACTTCATGTAGGCGCTGTTTCGGCAGCGCCTATATGGATTTCGTGTGGGCTGCAAATAGCAAGTGCCTACTTTTTATGAGTATTATTCCAGTTTGTGCGCAAAAAGTCGATAAAAAAAGTATCATCACTAGCAATAATGCTGTAAGTATTGTTCCCAAAGAGACTAATTATAGTCTTGAACATGTGTAAGTCAATTTCTTCTTACCTGAAAGGGCATATTTAAGTGACCTTGGTAGAAATTTAGTAATATGATGATGATTAAAAACACTATAGCAAGGGTATAAGATGAGATAAGAGGGAACGAGGCGCATGAAACCATAACCAATAGTATATAACACTCCTTCAACACTCCAACAATGGTAAACAAACTTCAAAAACCGACAAAGCTCAACAAAAACCCTTGAAAACCCCAACAATATAATCTTATGATGTAATTATTGATAATGATCAATGTGATTTAAGCTGCAAAACGGATCAATTGATGTTACAAAACAATGAACTGTCTTTCTTATAATGAATACAGGTGATGTTTTCCTAATATCCATAGCTGAGAACCATTTTTATTTTCAGAATCACAACTATTTTATAAAATTGTCCAATTTTGAATTCTTGATACAGATCAATTACTGCACCAATAAAACCTACTTACAATGTGGGATGCCTAAGTTATTGAGCTGTAGAGATTGATAAAATAAGCTCCTTGTGATGTAAATGTTGCAACATGTGTGTATGTCAGTGCAAAAGTCAAAATTCCCACTATTTCTTCTATTTCCTTATAAATGTTTCACTACGCTTCCGTTAATCTAGGTTTAAAGGTTGTACATTATGAAATGAGACATTCTGCTTTGATTACACTATCCCCCATCCTGATCTGACTAGGTCTGCGGCCCAACCCTGAGCTTTCAGGGCCGGCCCCGGGGCGCCGCCCGGCCTCAGTGATGCCCGAAGGCCTGTCGAAATGTGTCAGGGCCAGGCAGGGCGCGCCCTGGAACTGGGGCCTCGGGGCCAGGCAGGGCCAGGCAGGATAGGGGTTTTTTTTGGCGCAAAAACCACTGAGAGAGCTCATGTGTCATTTCAAATCCCTATAGAAACATTCATTTATTCAAGGACCACTTTAGAAAGTAACCATAGAACTGAGAAAGTCAAAACTATGAGCTCGATCATTTGAAACAAATAAGTAACTTTACTTTATAAACTCGTGTATGAAAGTTTTAGGAGAGCTATCAGAGTTGAAAAGACTACTTAGAGGTTACAACTTGGAAATTCAACAAATTTACTTCTTTGGTGAAAAGTTTTTCCAGCTCTTGAGACAAACATGAGCCTCAAGGTTAGTGGGAGTGAAAGAGGCTTGATGATCACTCATCACCCTCAGGGCATGAGAAAACGTACTCTCAGATGGAGCGCTTGTGGTAGGGACTGCCAGCATGGCGTTGGCCATGCGAGTCAAGTTGGGCCAGTGGCGACCGGCGGTTTCCCAAAAGACAAGTGGTTTGCATATTTCGTCCTCCAGAGGCGCAATGAGATATTCTTTCACCTTGTCTTTGATTGGGACGGTCTTGCGACATTTAATGAAATGTTGAGGCTGGTCAAGGTTGAAGGTTTCTTGCTGTTTGACAATTTTGATTTCCGGGTCAACAGAGGGTTTAAATTTAGTAGCTTGTTCAGTGAAGTACACAACAGCATCCTCAGGCCACCACCCAAGGGATTCCATAGTCTGGGCTTGAGAGCGTTGATCTCATGAGTCAAGGGTCGAGAATTGCAGCGCAAATGTGGACGGATTTCTTCTGGGCAGCCTCCTGATAATGTATGATTTTTTTATCATTGGCATTATAGCCACCTTCAGTTCCTTCGATTTAGAATCCGCCCAAGCCTATCAAATGAAAGATAGGCATCAGTATCAAATGATAATAAACAACAGAACAAAAAAGAGTAAGAAGAAATGATACTTACTCGTTTGAGCCTATCTACGAGCCATTGATAGTCAGGCATGACTAGAGAGACGGTTGGGTATTGGTGACCTTCAATTGTTTCAGTAATGGCAGCGAGAGGAGACAGAAATTGAATTAAGTTATCTACTAAGGTCCACTCGTCATGTTCAAGCTGGAAGCACTCGAGTGCAGGATTACTATTAAAAAGATATTCTAATACCACTCAAAGCTCAACAAAACGTGCGAGGGAGGAGTGAGTTGAAGACCAACGGGTCGAGAGCTCATGAACGAGGCTGACCTTTTGTTCTAACTTTGCACAGCTGGCTATCGCATTGTCGAGGGAAGTTTTGAGTTGACTGCTATGTTTAACCTTGTTGTGAAAGCTTCGGATTCTAGTCAATATACTTGCAATTTCAGAGTTTGAAGTTGGCTCAATAAACAACGGAATGGAAGATTGATCTTGAGGTATGGCAGGATCAAGTGCGTTAATAGGTGGAGTAGGTCCCTTCTGATTGAACACCGCCATGCCGGCCTTAGCTACAAGGTTAATGACATGAGCTACGCACACATCCATGGAGGTTTGGGGAAGCATCGAACTGAGGGATCAAAGTCAAGAGGGCTTGCCCCATGGTCGTATTTTTAGACGCATTTTTGGCAGTAATACAATAAAGGCGTTTGGAAAGGTGGAAGGAGTCAAGTATATGCTTGAGAAGAGAAGCAAGATTAGTCCCTGTAAAAAAGGCAAGACAAGTCAGTAAGAATGGCAAACAATAAGATGAAAGATAATCTATGAAATAAACTTACCAGTATGGGGTCCTTCAATGGTCCTCAAAGCCAACATGATACCATGTATCTCGAAATCGTCAGAAATTCAATGCGCAGTAACACCAAGCATCAGGATGTTGGTGGGAGAGGTCCACCCATTGCAGGTGATACTAATATGGCTGACAGAAGACAACATGTTTGTGATTGCTGCTTTGGTCAAACGATAGCTGTCTATGATGCCATCGGATACAGCAGTGCGTTCAGAAAGAAGGGTGAAGGCGGCTGGATTGATCATATTGATGATCTCATGGAACTCGGGGGCATCAACAAACAACACAGGGACCTCGCAATCAACCACTAATCGAATTGGAGCTGCCATTAGATTGGTCCCATTGAGGGGTCTGACCTAAAATGAACCATTAGACATTCATTAACGTCAACAATCTGTTTTATTATATCTTAAGGAAACAAAAAAAAACATTCAAACTAACCTTGACAGGCTTGCCATCAACATAAGAAGCAGAGACGTTAGGTTGATTGGTTCAAACAGGGGGGACGATATGGTGAGCACGGTCAAGGTGTCGTATCATTCATTTGGTACTGGCATGCTTGTCAAGGGCCAAAGCTTTGTTGCAGATGATATTGACATCTTGAGGATCATTGTCATTGCCAACAGCACGAGTGTTGACAAATCCCTGGCTAGCTCGACAGACATTCTTCATTTCGCTGTTGACCTTTTCCTGGACAAAGTAATGCCAGACCCAGGAAGAGCGAGCAGTGGTGGTAGTATCGGAAACGGCTCCCGAAATGGAATCTGAGGGAGCTAGACTACTGGCAGGCGTATTTGCAAGCAAGGACTGAATTGAGCGAAGTAGATTGGTGGATGATCTAGTGACGCGTGTTGATGACATCTTGATGAGAATATAAATCCAATCGGATTAAAATTGAAGAACGGTCCTTGATTGATGGAGAAAGGGTTAACCAAAGCTTAATTATTAATATGATAAATGAAACTATAAGGGATAACGTTGAGATATTGGGATTTGCAATGCAGCCAGTTCAACGATGAACAGATCGGCTTGGAGTGGGAACTTAGTCGGGGGAAAGCTTGAATTTTGAACTGGGAATATTGCGGAATTGCGATATACAACGGAAATCTTGTAAAACAGTGACTTCGTGGGATTTTTTGGAAGAAAAACTTTTGGCAGCCCCGGTGCCTGACCCGCCTGAGGCATCCTCAGGGCACATTTGTGATTATCATCACGTTAGGTTTGTTGGCCCCGGGGCGCGGACTGTGAGCCCTCTGAGATGGCTTGGGCAGAGTCGGCCGGGCGGGGCCGGGTCCGGGTCGCAGCCCTAGATCTGACCAGCTTTGACCTATGTAATTAGCTGAAAAGCTTCAATTTTGAGGGTATTTGAGGGTATATGACAATTTTCACCTCTTTTCACGTCTAATAGTGATTTCTCTTCCATCTGTCTATTAGGAATATCTAACATTGAATCTTACTTTATTGCAGCTGTCCTCTGGAATTACCGTGCATCAACACAGTCGAGTACCATTGAAAGCCGGAGCACAGCACTCATTTCATGCCGCAAAATCTATTGTTTTGAAATGAAAGAAATTACCAGGCGGTCCTCACAACAAATCAAGAGTTGTATCCGTACTGCAAGGTATCTTCATACCTGCCTAGTTTTTGTGTCCTTGGCGGGGTGATAGAGCTGGTTGAAAATCAAAATTCCAAGTTTTCACGCCAAAAGTATACTGATTAAACCTGCAGCATCAACCGCAAAGATTGATAGATGAAAGAAAAATACTACCTTGTTGCAAACTGGCCCAAAGCATGGTTATTTGAGATGTGAATCCTTGTGATGTGTTAATTGGATTTACCCAGTGTTGAAGTTAGCAGATGAATGTATGTTGATGTAGGTACTTTTCCAATCTGATTTGCAGCCATTGTACTTTCTGTATTGAGAAGCGTTGATTTTGATGATTTGTTATACATGGAAATATCAATGGTCCATTTGAGAGATATGACTTGTAACAAAGGTGGTGAGTTGTCAGAATGCGAGAATGGAATTGCTTGACACAGGATGTGATTGACATCTAGTTTCACTGCAATCAACACTTGAGGCGATCCGCCGCAAAAAGCGGAAGCGGAGCGGCCGCGGGGCGGGTCGCCCCGCAGCCGCTTTGAAATGGCAGGTGTAGCGGGTCAAAGCAACCCGCCGCCGCTTTCTCTTAAGTATTATACATGTAGCGGATCGTGGAATTAGCGCGGCGGGATAAAATTACGCTCCGCAGCCTACTGGTCAGAGCGGTATGCAGCGGTCGTCTGATACCAGAGTTGATATGAGGATGGAAACCACGATTGACGGTGTTTTCACGCCAACCGCCGCCACAATCGACTCCAACAGTCAAGAACAGCCTTCAAGAACAATCCAGACCCCTCCATATGTCACTGAGTTTTGATTCTTTCACACGACATACTTGACAAACCCTTCATCTTGGCCTCTCACCAAAGAAGATGTCAAATCTGGTAAGATTCAACTATTTTCTTCTCATCCTCAAGATGCGAACTGATGAACAATGCTCTCTTATTTATGAATTGGATTGATGTGCTTTCATTTTTTCTTTGCTTGTCATCTTTTTTGGTTTGCTATCATCCTCTGTCAAACGTTAGGTTAATTTGTGGCTCGGGCTCTCGTATCTTTTTTATTTTGATCTTTTCATGTTTTTTTATTATCTTCAATCGCTCGTTGATTTTTGTGCTTATCTTGAATTTTCAACTTGATTGTTGACATCTTATTTAGTCTGTGTTTGGTTAGTTCTTTTTACTGAAAGCTGTACATACACTCACCTTGCTTTGGGAATGTTGAAAAAAATGTGAATAACCACTGTTGTCTCGGTCCGCTTCCTCCGCTTGAAATTCGACATAGCGGAGCGAGAGCGGCTCAAATAGCCGCTGTGCTACACAAGCAACGTAGCGGGCTTTTTTTGGCAGCGGATCGAGA
Organism: Melampsora larici-populina 98AG31; assembly: GCF_000204055.1. Lineage (NCBI taxonomy): Eukaryota > Fungi > Basidiomycota > Pucciniomycetes > Pucciniales > Melampsoraceae > Melampsora > Melampsora laricis-populina. Next base: position 701,709 of record NW_006768792.1, on the reverse strand, counting down.
GCGAGTCTCCTATGAAGCGGAAGAACGTTCCGCTGCAAAAAACATGCCAGAAAGCGGATGGAAGCGGTGCGCTTCAGGTGTTGCTGCAATATCCAAGATGTTCTATGTTTGGGATTCAAAGACCACAAACTTAACCCAAGACGGGGTAGGATTGGGTAGAATACCCGAGTTTTATATGCACATGGCGGCCAAGCATTCATTAGCATGCTTTTGTAACTTTGGGAGTCAAGTTGGGGTGGAAGCATAATTGCATGGGTCTTAATCATGTCTCAAAATTTTTATATGTCTGGAAATGGAGTGCAGGTAGGGTGTATATCAAATTAAAATCACCAAGTTGTGACAAACAAGTTACAAGACCTAATTATTGGATTCAAAATAGGAAAAATTTTGGTGGTCACAGAAGTTAAACTGGGAAAACTGTTGCTTGAAGACCATGATCAAGTTGCAAACCACTTTAATTAGGCAGGCAGGGACAATTGGTGAACATTTGGGAATGGATGATAAAAGGAATGAAGCACTGAAATGAATCAAGGTGGTGTGGTTGACAAAGCTTCTGATCAATGCCAAAATACAATGTTGATAGCTTCAATTTGCACTATCATACATAACTGGCTCAAGCAAATCCGCAAGGCCCTGAGTAAGAGATGTTTGGTGTCAGTTCATGATACCCACAAATTTATATGTCAGGAACACGGCATACAAAAATTTCAGCACACTTGGGTCGGAAGATAAAGTGGCATTTGATTCGAATGTTTTGAAACATGTTAACTAACTCTGCATCTCTCATTTCAGGACCTTGAGGAGTCGTAAATACAATGTGCTTCAATTTGAGGGGTCGGATGAGTGTATCTGTGTTTGTATGAGTCAACATGTCCGGCCAGTAGACAAAGCGGTGCCAATAGGTAGTGATCAATACTTCAATAGTTGCAACATGGGCCATTTTAGCCATTTGAGGTTCATTGTATTCAAGCCGCAGTATTCACTTGGCAAGACGTGTAACTTTGGGGAAGTAGTACATCAAGTTTGACGCTGAAAGCGATCCGGAACTGGTATTATGAATAGAGCTTCAAGCGTGTTCTGAAGACTTGAAATTATCAAGGCAACAGGGTTGGGGTTGTCCTTTGGAAACAACTCGAGGCACCCAATTCGCCTGGCTTTGGCACAGCAAATGTTGATTGCGGCATTTCGGTTGTTAGGATTACATGACAGCCAAAAATTTTGCAAAGATGGTAGGGATCCAGGGCGTAACTTCAATGGAAGTAAAGATGAGAAATTGATTGACAATGATTGCAAAGCTGGTATACCTTCAAGTAGAAACTTAATGGATTTTGAGTCATGCTTAGCACCGGAAGCTGGAGAACCATTCAGACTATGAGTATGCAAGCCAGCAGTAAGTTGAAGGCAATACCCGAATCGCTCCAAAACGTTATGAAATTTGGTCCATTTTCATATTGTTTTGGAGTGGGCGCTATAAATCGCTCGGCTCCGAGATTGCTATGAAAATGGAAAAAATCCTTGCAAGGTATTGGAGCGGAGGAATTGATCAATTCCCGCTACATAGCGCAATTAGCGGTGATGTAGGAAGACCAAAAAAAAATTCGTATTTCAAATATATTTGTACGTGACCATAGGGCTAGATACGTAGGAGAGTAGGGCGTGTTTTCATAGAGACATCAGAAGAAAGAGAAACATGTATAATAAGAAAACTCAAGGTGAGACTTGAGTCACTTTAAGGAAGGAGCACGTGTAAGAAAAGAAATTGTATAAAAAGAAATTCTTTTGATGAAAGTAAATTGATGGACCTATTGGGTCATCTTTCCTGATGCTTGCTTCTTTACCAATGCTTGCATATAAGATTGAAGCGCTTTGGCAGCTTCTTCAAACACCCCATCAGGGACAATTCCCTCCTTCAACCAGGCTTGATATCCAACAAGTCGCTCCATAGTTTTTGGGAGCATACTGCCTCTTGAAGGTGTACACACATCGGCAGCGGCTGAAAAATTCCGCTCGCATGCACATGATGTGGCAGAAATCACTAAGTAATTGCGGGCAATTGCCGAGAGGATAGGGAAGTGGGTTTGGTGTTACTATTGGTCATAAAGTAGGTTAGTATTCTCAGAAAGGGTGAGAAAGAAGAGAAGGATGGGAAGAGGAGTTTCACCTTTACCAATAGCAAATTTACCAGACAAGTAATCTTCCAGCTCTGAAGTCTAATTCTTACTTGGACCGGTGTCAGATGTTCCAAACACATCAAAGTCATCAGACTCTGTAGGCTTGTTAGTATCTTCTGGTGGTGGGGTTGGCTCGTGAATTTTCATCTCATCAACGGCAGATTTGAAGGCATCCTCAATAAGCAGCTGCAATGACTCTTTGTGTTCTGGATAGTGAAGGTTGAAGAACTTGACTCAAAAGCAAGGGTTGACAATGGTTTCCAGGGCTATTGCGTCACAGTTGGCCGCCTCGTCTTGATATTCGGTCAGCCACTTGACCATGACATCGATGGCCTTGTCAAGAGATGGGAAAATGAAAGCTTTGTTTTGAATATCGAGGAGTTCTTCGATTACGCGCTTATATTCAGCCAAGAGGATGCAGTCAGTAGGCCCATCCCCTTCTACTGGCGCTGTAGCATCAACAAAAGTCTACCCATCCAAAGAGGTCAGATCAGCCAGTCAATGAACAAAACATTATAACCAAACTTATGATTTGAAGGAACACTTACCTTCAAAACTTTGTTTACCATCTTGACAGCATGCCACTCTGAAGCTGAGATTGTGACCCCTTTAAAAAAACACGCCTTTCTATCTGCAGCAATCATTGAATTGATTACCTGCAAGGAAAAAGATGGATATTGAGTGATTCAAAATGGAAAATTAAATTTGACTTTGAAATAAAAAAAAGACTGACCTCCTGTGCCTCACAAGCTATCTTTTGACTCTCATAGTGACTGTTCCATTGCGTTTTGCAAGGCTTTTTCAACATTTGGCCATTTAGGGGATACAAAGTAGAAAGCCGGGCACGTGCCCGGGCATGTGCCCACAAGTCCAGATCCCAAATTTTGGCTGTAAAATCGGGATCTGGACTTGTGGACACGTAGCCGCCGGGCATGTGCCCGGAAGTCCACATCCCGAATTTTGGCTGTAAAATTGGGATCTGAACTTGTGGGCACATGCCCGGCTTTCTACTTTGTATCCCCTAATTGTATCCCATTCAAGTGGCACGTGTCTTAAAGTCGTTTCTTCGGTCAGCACTACTGGCAATCTGTCCAGAGACAGCGTCAAACTACATAATAAACATGATAAGCATTGGTCGGTCTATGAGATAGTTGATTCCAGAGAGGGATACTGACCTTTTGAAGTGCGGCTGCGACGAGATCATCCTTATCACAAGGTGATAAAGATGAGTCATCAATTATATCATCTTTGTCATCAACACCGTCAGTGTACTCAGGCAATCCTTCATTGCCCTCAGATTCGGTGTCAGAAGCATGGAACTTGATGTCGTCTTTGCTGTCGTTGACTTCTAGACCAGGGATAGGAAGAGCCACACCATGGGGAATAGACGGTTTTGCATTGCTTACCTTCTGGCCGAGGGCCTTGAGACTGTGCCCAACAACCAGGTTGAGTTTATGTGCATAAAATCGCACATGATGAGTTTGGCTACACCAGTGCACCGGATCTTCAGCTTCGTTAAACATTCTTTGGAGCTCAGCTGCCATTGTGGAGTTGTTTCCACCGCTATCTGTAGTCTGCGCTAAGATGTAAATATGATACATACATAGGTAAGCATGAGGTAAGAATGGTTTGAAAGAAAAGAAAAACCAGATAAGTGAAAGAGATATATGTAAGAGGACTCATCTTTTTATGAAGACTAGCCAAATTGGGCGGCGGGCGCCACACTCACAAGAAGGCTGTATCTTAGTTTGATTCACATGGAATACTGGAGGATATGCTGGATCATATATCACTCACAGAGGAAATATTCTTTAGGGGAGATTTTTTGCAGTAAAACACAGTAGATCTTATTTCACAATCTTGGTGGTATTGCTTTACATAGTATGAGTAACACAATGCCAGCCTAAATGTATTGTTCTTCCAAACTGAATTGATGTTTTGGCTCCACCAAATCCATCACTGGTCACAGGAGTCACACAAGATACGCCAACTTGTATTCTACCTGGCTATTGTCATTTTTGATAGCAGCCTTCTGTCAACATGAAGTATAGACACTGTGTTATAGATTTCTATCTTGTATGTCAGATATGAAGTTACCACACCTATCAATACTTTGGTGCAAGCCAATTCAGAGATGAAGTGAGACTGGGGGCCAAGATCCTTGAATAAATCCACTGATTTCAGATTGTGCATACTTTGCCTGTTCTGAGCTTGGAAAATAAAGAGCTTCTGGCTGTTTAGCTTGCCCAGAGGAGACCCATGTAGTGTGGTCAACACAGGATACCATGTAGTGTGGTCAATACAGGATACCAAGAAGTACGCCAGGTTGGTTAACTTGTGTTGAAAACTTTGGAGTTCTCAAAGATTGCCAATTGCAGTCATCAGATGTGACAAACAAAAGATGCACTGCTCATGATGTGAATAACTTGATCTGGGAAGAGTTGTTGAATTTTCCCCACTGTCAGAACACAAAAGTCAAGGTAATCAAGGTTCAGGGTATATTGCGTCCATGCTGCTTCTGAGTTTTGATTGTGGTGGGATCAAGCATTGGGAGGAATCATGGTGATTTTGAAAAGAGGTGATGCCACATGCCCTTGGAGTGGGGTGAAGATATCCTTGCCCAAAACTAACTCCCTAATTCTAGGCCCTAACCCCTGACCCCCAACCCCCTAATGGCTTCCATATCAGAGTACACCAAGTATCATTTTGATTCAAATTTTCAGAGACTGCACAAGTAGTTCTAAACTCAAAACACAACTTTATTGCTTGATTGAAACTGGTGTGCTGCATATACAACATGCTCTTTTTCATTAACTTGTCTTTGTCATTCAAAGATATTGTGTACCAAATACCTCAATAAACACATAGCACACTTCAGTTTTCAATCAGATTTAACACACCAGGACGTTTTTGGTTCTGAGTGGTAAGTTCTTGTATTTCATTGCCAAGACGGCAAAACATTTGGTTATCTTTTCTTGGTATCTAACATATAATGGGATAGTCACATACTTGAGATTTTGAATTGCATTATTGATCATCATCTCAAAAACAATGATGTAGTTGTTATACCTTGACAAAAAGAAGAACTCCAGGAAGAGTGAGTGTTTTAATATTTGGAATCATCTTGATTTGATTAAACCAAATAAAATCTGAACACAGTCATTTTCTGTCTTCCAAAAAGTTGTAAACTGGACTCAAAAGTCAAAAGGTTGATCATCCTATTGCATTCTCTAAAAGCCAAAGCTTATTGTAGCATGTTCTGACTTATCGTAACCTCAACAACTGGTTGATGGCATACTTTGTTGGGCATTGAGATGCTGGGATTCAGCTTTGAAATATATGAAAGAAATCCTTCTAAATAACAACCTTGTATATGATGTTGAACTGAGAAATTAGGTGAAACTGAGACACTGGAAGATGTGCATTGAGGTTTAGTGATCAGGTTTGCATAATATTTGCAATACTAAGGATACGTGGATATTTCAAGTAAGCTGTGAAATGCCAAACTTTTCTATACATCCACTGACAATTGATTGCTCTTGTTATACACATTGGATTCATCAGTGATCTGTGGGTCTTTTGATCAGGTTCCACCTATTCAAGTGAGTGATTAGGGTGACTTGGGTTTAATCTAGGATGAGGTAACATAGAAGCACCAATAGTTCTAAATAAGTTGTGTTTATTGGTGTGTTTCAACACTCTTTTTCTAGAAGTTCAATTCCAATTTCTCAATTGAAGGGAAGAAGTTTGGTTCAATGTACATTGGGATAAGATAGAATCAGCAATTATAGAGTATTGGGTCAGAATGGCACTCAGACTGAGCTTGTAAGTACAGTCGTCTCTCCAAAAGCCCATATACCCAATAAGCCATACTCTTGCTTAACCCATGCTTTTTTCTGTCCATATTTTTTATGGACGGGGGAAATTGTCATTCCAATAAGCCATACTCACTGCAGACATTATTCGGGTTCCCCAAGTGGGCAGGGAAAAATGATTGGGAGTATGATTTGTCATAAAATGGTCTATCACTCCACACCTGAGCCATAACACCCACACTACATATGTGTAGCAGGCTCAGTGAATATGTGGTTATCATGTACATACAGTTCTGCTCAGTTATCTGCTCATCAGGACAAGTTATTCATATGTAATACATGCTGTAACTTCTTTCAGATTGAAAAAAGCTTCCAAAAGATTGACTACATACACTGACTCAATGTTTTGGTGTGATCTCATCAACTCAACTGCATGTAACACACTTTCTGTTACTAAGACATAGCTTCAACAATATTGCCTGAGCAGCTACAGAATTATATGTAGTGAATTTTTGGGAAAAAAAATTCAAAGTCGAAAAAGTTACATGTGGTATAACATGTGATTTATTTATTCTGATGGGCAAAAAACTGAGCAGACCTGTATGTACATGATAGACAACTATTGACTTAGCTTGCTGCACATATGTAGTGTGGGTGAAATGGCCCAGGTGTGCAGTATTAGATTCTTTTATGAAAAACTGTACTATTAATCATTTTCCTCTGCCAAATTGGGGAAGTTGAATGATGTTTACAGTGACTCCATGAAAACCCATACTTTTTGGAGTCCATAAAATGGTATGAGTTTTTGGAGAGACGACTGTACACAAAGCATGCGGGAAGCTTGAAATACACATAGTCAGATACATAGATGGATTAGAATAGATGGATGGAGTCAAATAGATAGATGGATTTCAATAAATACATGGAGTCAAATAGATAGAGGGAGTCAAATAAGTTGATTGAGTGGATCAATGTGGACCTTATTGAGATCAAAACAAATGATTTAATTGAACAACTTGTTGGTGTTGGAGTATAGAATAAGTTTCTCAGAGTTGATGAGCTCACCAAGCTAAATCACTTGTTTAGTTGACTGGATCAAGTTGAACTACTGACTTTTGATTTGAGTATTGAGTGATTTTTTGAAATGTGATGTTCTCTGGATTCTATTCTGTTTGATGTTTTCAATGGCTGCTTTGAGATGTTTTGGAGGGCAGGAGGCAATTTCACTCCAGTCGGAACTACTCACAATTGGCTTAACTGTAGTTGAAACCAGAAATTCAAAATGCTAATAAGTCCATATACAGTCTATCACAAAGAGAGAAAAGAGAAAGACTGACAGTTTCAGAAACACTTCTTCTTCTTCATGGGTCTATATCCTGGTAAACAGATTGGAATCCATGATTCTGATGTTTGTAATGAGTAAGATGATAAGACTGTAGTGATGATCAAATGTAAATCTACATCAAAAAGGATTCAACCATGATCAGATATCGATGAATTTTATTCTATGATCACACAATGAGAGTAAATGAGGTTCTTAGCTGATGGATATACGCTATGTTGCTTAGGACGAACTAAGCAAGCTACTTTATCACTTACTAAAACTATTTTGAATATAATAATTTATGTGCCACCGTATCCAAGTCTAAATCATCATCTCCCTCCTCATCCATCGTCATACTCTCACCATCCTGTTTTCTCTTGATTGACTTGATCTTCTGATTTGATAGATCAGGTAAACCAATCGGAGTCACAATTCTTCCAATCCTATCTCTAATATTAGGATGACAATTAATGACTTCTAAGCAACTCATCATAATACTAAAGTCCCATTGTAATCAATCGACCATTTCACGGAAAAATGCTTTCAGTTCCACTTAAAGTTCTTTTAAGATCATAATTTGATCTTCTTTCAAACATTTGATGAAGTTGCCTAAGTGATAGAATCTAGTCGAGCTTTTGATATTGTTCAGTGACTCAGATTGTGAATGCGATTGTGATTTGGATTCAGAGTCGAGTATGTAATGATTCTAAAAGCGGTTCAAAAACTTCAAAGACACTTTGCATTGGGCTTTGGACATGGAGTTAAATCGATTGTTAGATTAATTCTCAAACAGAGGATCGGATTGGTCGTTCGATTGATCAATTGATCAATTGATTGATTGTCAAAAAAAGGATCGAGCGGATTGTTCGATTGATCGTCAAACAAAGCGTTGAATTTATTTTTCGATTGATTGCTAGAAGGATTGTTAGGATTGTAAGTTATTTTTTACGAAACACACCATCTTTAAAGTAAAAGCCTTGAATGAAAGCCAAATACTGCTTGGGGATCAAGGCCCTTGAAGCTTCTGCAAGACATAAACTCGACTCGATAGGATTTAGAAGGATGATCTGTTGATTGGCCGGAGGTGATCACCTGTAATGTGAACCTGGAACCTGATTTTCAAAATTGAATGGACGAACAAAATGATGCTGATGGGGCCGAGTTGAGTGTTGGAATTGAACCTTGAAGAGGAAATTAGCAAATCACACATATCTATCATCAATTCCAATGTTCTCAACGCCAGAGTTATAAGATCAAACATGATTGTAACTCATGAGAGGTCTTGATAATATCTACTTGTCCAGTAGATACACCTCTGAGTCAAGACTTGGAAGAATGTGAAAGGCAAGGAAAAATAGTTAGTTCTCTATTCCAAATTAATAAATGAATCAAATATTTAGATTCAAGAAGATTGATGATGGGAAGCTTGCTCTTGGTTGTGAAAAAAGGTACTTACTATTGAGTAAGAGGATCAATTTTGATTCAGTGATCAGATCGAGCTAGATTGAGCAAAATGTTTGATTAGGATTGAGTGGAAAAGCAGAATCGAATACAGCAAAAGGTCAAGTGTAATCCTTAAGGAGAAATCGGGCTATGACTCGGATTCTTAGTTGATGTTTGAAGTATTTGTGATTGAGAGTTTAGATGATAAGGAGATTGAGGAAGTTGATTAAAAGATTTAGGGAGATACATACAGGATTTGCATTAGATCCATTAATGAGAAGATTCATGTGAGGTCCATACATACATAGGAGCGGCCTTCAGGAAAGTCGGCTACGGGTGGATTGACTGACAAATTTGGATTGGCGGACAAGGTGCCAAGGCGTGAAGTAGCCAGCAGATAATGAAGGGATCCGCAAATGAATCTTGGAATGATTTCTGACCCATGTGCAAGACTTGAAAATTGCATTGAAGGTGGATCTTGTCCAGGTTTGTACGAATTGCTTGGCTTTAATATGAAAATGATGGTTAGTGAATATCTGGATAAACTAATTCATAGTTGCCCTTTAACTTGTAATGATTAATATGAAAATGATGGTTAGTGAATATCTGGATAAACTAATTCATAGTTGCCCTTTAACTTGTAATGATCATGACGTATCAAGAAACGCCCAACGGGCCTGGCTAGCAGAGCCCCGAAATGTCGCCACCCCACCATCTTGAGTGTAAGATGGGTCGAACGATATTGCCAATTGTTGTTGATGTAGTTGGCGGTTGCTCCAACAAAGGCATAGCAATTGCCTTTGGTGGTCCAAACATCGTGGACGAGACAGAATTTACCTTTGTTTTCCTGTTGAGATTCCAAGATTTGATCAGTTTAAGTACTAAATCTAGAGAGGATGATATGTTTACTTACCTTCAAATTGTTGAGTGCCTTGTGGTGCAAACCTGCAAACAGATGGAATGACTGTTTAGTCGCCCAAGCAGTTGATCAAACTGCAGCTCCGCAATTGACACAGTAGAACACAGCACGCAGGGGTCTTGAAAGCGAATCCATGGGAGCGCATGTCAAACGATCCAGATCACAAGGATCATGTTCAGCAGGTTGACTGAAAAAGACCGGTCCATTGACAGAGGAGTCCAAAGTGGAGTTCTTCTTCTTTTCTGCCGCCATCTGTTTGTCATATGTTGGAGGAAGTATGAGACCGGATTTGATCGCCTTATGGCGCATCTTACACACAGGCCGGGACTCGTTTTGTCGCGGTGGCCCCAGAGATTCCAGTACGATGTGGGATGTTTCAAGAACGTGACCTTGCAGAACCTACACTTGAAACTGCGACCCTAGAGATTGGATCAAACAAATGAAAGACAACATCAGCTTTGCTAAACAAAAAACAAGAAAGATGTGAAGAAAAGAAAGAACGGGGTAGATGGACAAAAAACAAGAAAGATGTAAAGAAAAGAAAGAACGGGGTAGATGGAAAGTCAACAATTGAGTGAGTAAGTGTAAAACTCATACCACTGGAGGCTCAAAGAACTTGAGGAGTTCGTGAACGTGATTGCTTCGAACTTCCATGTAGCCAGGTTCTCTCGTTCCAACAAACTCAATATCCAAATCTTGATCTAAGTTAACCTCTTCAGGCACCTCATAGGCCTACAGATCATAGAACAAGTTAGGTCAAATTGACTGTAAGTAGTAGATATTAAGATTAAACTTACATCCGTATTGGCCTTCTTGCTTGGTCGGACTGAAGGTGAGCCACCCTTGGAATTGCCTGATGGTGATCTTGCTCGCTTGCTGGTTGAAGAACGAGCCTAGAAAAATCAATATTAGTTTTGAGTGGTTCTTAGAGTCATCTTGAGTTATCTTACTTTTCCTTTCACGTTTGGTTTGGGTGCAGCTGGAACTGGAGCTTTGCTGACCTTCTTCTTGGTTGGCAGTCGAGGTGATGCTGACCGATCAGCAGGAGGATGAGATTGGTCACCATCCGAAGAAGGAACTATCAGAGTGGTCCGTGAATCTGAGGGGGTTGCCACAAATCCTGGCTGTGATCGTGCAGGGCTTGGTGGCCTAAGAGTTCTTGATCTAGAACTTGGTAAACTAGGAACCTGAAGACTAGGAGTATTGGAGATGGATTGGGTAGAAGGGGTTTTTGAGATAGCCATCAATATAAACAATATGAAGGAAAGGTTACAATTATGATGGATGTAATAACTGTTTGAGTGGGTAACGAGAAAAGAAAAAGTAAGTATCTTTGATTGAATCGATCAAATATGAGGGATAGAATCTCACTGACCAAAAGATCACTACTAATAAAATTTGGTAGTCGATTGGACCACATTTTGGCCCTTGAAATGTATTCCAGGGGTCGTGTTCCATTGGCCGTGGAGGTGGTGATGGACTAGGACCAATAAAGACAGGTGAAGTGGTCATCTAAAATCAAAAGAGGTGAAGGTGGGTGGCGTGAGGCGTCGATCTAGTGAAGGGGTGGGGTGACAACCCTGTACCCACCCCTTGGATCATAATGTCCGCTATATATTGGAGAGCCCGATGTCCCGGGGCATTTTGTAGCGGTCCTTTTGCTATGGAAAAATCTGGGGCTCAAGTTCGGTGCACGGTTTCCGCTATGGACTGCGGAGGTCATAGCGGGTTCCAAAACAGCTATCTAGAGCGGAGCGATTTGGGTATTGTTGAAGGTGCAAGAATCTAAAGAAACTCAAGTCACTTGGTAGAAGCCAGTAATCAGGATATGGTACGTCTATTGGTTCTGAACACCGTGACAAAAGGTAACACACCTTGGTAGAAGCCAGTAATCAGGCTAAGGTATGTCTAACGGTTCTGAACACCGTGACAAAAGGTAACACACCTATAAAGGTGATAACAACATATGATAATATGCCAATCTTCCTCAGTGAACTGGTGGTATCTATTACATCAATGACAACAACAACTAACCTTGGTAGAAGCCGGTAATCAGGCTATGGTATGTCTAACGGTTCTGAACACCGTGACAAAAGGCAACACACCTATAAAGGTGATAACAACGTATGATAATCTAAACACCATGATAGAGTGAGCTGTATTCAATGAAGATGTGATAAAATATAAGAAAGAGCTTACACGCTGTAGAACTTATAACCCAACAAGGGTTATACAGAGCTGTAAGAGGATAATCTACTAATAAGAATGACTAGTAGAAGTTGTCTAAGGACTGCTCTTCTAAAACAAGTCAATCAGAAAGAGAAACTGTTGACTTGATTACTGATAAGGCACCAGAGAAAGACAACTGATTTGATGGGAGAAAAGCACCTGATTTAATTAATCTCAACACAATTTTAGTGTTATTCCAGTCGAGTCAAAATGTAGAAAAATAATCTCAATATCTTTTTAATATTATTCCAGAATGACAGTGTCATATAAAGCGCATAAAACAAATTTCTCCTCTGATGAAGGGCTGGTTTGAGTGACCTAGTACTGCTTTTATTCATTTATAATGATAAATAAAATTAAAGCTCTGTAGGAGATGAAGAAGAAAGGAAACATAATTTCGCACAAAAGACACAAGCTTATAAACACATCAATACAAATTGTTAAAGTGGTAAACACCTCTTAAAAATCCTCTTTACCATCTAAAAAACCAAAAGATGACTAAAATGTTGGTAAACAGCTTTGATCTAATGATTCAACCATTCTCTACATTCCTAAATTTCGCCATAAGTAGCTCATCAACCCATTATGATCATTACTATGATTTAATGTGATCTTCTATTCATCATCTGATAAGATTTATTACTAATTTGACCAGTAAAACATGACTAATCTCTGTTCTTATGATCAAATGCTGTGTATATGCTGTGTATATGCTGTGTGTTAAATGTTCTAGAATAAATATTGATTTGATCTTATGATGATTCAGCATGTCAATGATGTAATTGCTTGTTATTAATGATTTGTGATCTTGTTGATGTGTAATCAAATCCTTTGATCCCTCATAACTTTTGTCATACACCTCTGTTACTAATGATTTAAAGGTTGTAATTTATGAATTCAATGATTCTGCGTCGAATGAACCATTACTAATCATGTTCTGACGTCATTTGACACATGTAATCAGCTGAAAACCTTCATTGTCGACAATTTTCACCTATTTTCCCCACTTTACACACCTTTTACCAAGCTTTTCTGGTCTTCTGTAACATTACACAGCAATATCTAACCGTGGAAATCCTTTACAACACTCTTAGAAGCCTTATATATCACTGATACCACTGTTACATATGTAAAACTACCTGTAAGCCCTTGTTTACCAATTTCGACTTTTTTCCATTTCCTTAATAACTTCCATTTTCTCTTATCAACCACAAAGATTAAAGTTGTTACTGACTAACATAATGCTCCTCTTTCACATTCTAACCCTGCTAAACCCATAAACCTAATATTAATACCCTAAAAACCATTTCCAACCTGTATACCTCTATTTCCAAGTTTTTCTTATGTTTTTTTTCTTCCTGTCTTTTTGTCATCTGTTTGTTAATAGTTTATACTTATCTTTATAATTTTGTTCATATAAATTGAGTATGTAAAGATTAAATACATGTAATATAATTGATGTAATTCAAAATTTGATCTTTTCGATTTTTTTTTGATTTTTTGATTGGTCTCATAGATTAAGGGTACTCAAAGCAAAGTATGTAGCGCTACATACTTTTTTTGGCGGGGACAAAGAAAAAAAATATACTTTTGGCCTCGCCTTCCCCGCCAAAAAAAGTATATAGCAAAAAGTATGTACACGTACATACTTACTTTGAGTACCCTTATTGATTACCACAACACCAATCTTCCCTAGTGAACTGGTGAAGAAGAGAGGCGTGTGCAGTGTGTGTGATCATTCAAGTCAAAGGGAAACCATGTTTGCAGATAAAACTCCCATAACTCCCAAACCCTCTTAACAGTTTACAGGGTTTCACATGACACATGGACTTTCTGACTTGTACGTGTTTCACCCCTGTTCCAACATTCTCTTTCTCTCACCATCCTTCCATCCAAGTCAACAGGCTTGGTCAGTCTCGGCACCTCAACAAATTCAGCTAATTCCAACCATCAATCAAGACAAACTCACATCATGGGTCCAATCCTTGACCTTTGACATATCATTCACCACTTACTCCATACTCAATTCCTTAATTCAATTTGAGAACTAAGGTAAGCTTTTCATTTACTCAAACTTATCTCAATCCCACAATATATTCAATTGATCTGATATTTGAAATCATCAATCATCATGTAGAGATCTGGTCAAACAAAGTTATTACATGAAACATGCATTTCCAAAGGATGAAGTTAGTTTTTCAATCAATCCACTTGACCTATCCCATTTTCCTTGTCACTGGTCCATCATCTTCCTGTTTTCAATAGCTGCGACTGCTTCCTTGGCAGGCTCTAGGACCTGACAAAAATCAATGATCCACCATTGTACCTCTACCCTACCGCTATCGAGATTATCCAAGAGGTTTTGAATCAGCTACCAAAAGGAAAACTCGCATCTGGCACTCCTGAATGTACCTTCTCCTATGCTTTCATAAATCCAATCATGATACCCTATGAAGCCTATCCATACAGTAAATAATAAGATTAACAACATAATCGCACACTTTGCATTAACGTCAATTGATTCGCTCAATACTTATATTGTCTTTCAAGATCTCAATGCATTGTTAAAAGCTACACAACAAAACTTTGAAACTGTACCTGGATTCAAAATCTATTCACATGTGCATGTTTCTGAAACGACAGGTCAATTTGAGATTCACAATCTCTAAAGGAGAACCAAGAGCAGCGGGATCAGGGTCATTCAATTATACACAGTGAAATAGTATCTACAGCTATGATTAAGCATTCAGCTTTTGATCTCAAGTGTGTAAGCCATTTGGCTCATTACTCTACCAAAGTGCTGTTTGCTTTCCTCAAGCTTTAAGCCTCGAAATCAACATTTTTGCCAATATGACTTCACGAGCTGAAGACATGCCCAGAAGTACGTCAATCTGTAGATAAATTTAAATGGTCATTGCACTCATCTATGTTTGCAATCTAACAGAGTGTGTAAACTTGAGCAGGTTGACCAACATACCGACCTATGAAATAAGAGGCATGGATTACCAAGATCACTCACAAACATAACTGTGTCCTGATATACCCCATCTCATCGCGGTAAGTTTCACGGAAGGTCTTTATGCTCTCTGGGATTGTAGATTGGAATTGGGCCTTTATGGAAAGACAATTGACGTACAGACCGGTGTAAGCTCAAAAGTATTTCTACAAGAAGCATACAGAGGACAAAACTGATTAAGATGGTCCAAATTAGGCATGGTCCTATGGTATCACCAGTATTGATTATTGGAGCTGGAATTGATTCCTATGATGAATACCTCTTCAAATCTTATATGTTGCTTCAAGATGATCCACACCTCAAACTATGGGAAGCTGAAAATAAATCTGTATAAAAATATAGATGTTCCTCTGATGGGTTTGCACTGCCAGCATTAAAGAGGTTCCCAGGCGGGAATCCGGGTCCCCCAGGGAAAAACTTTGATCATGTTCCTGTACTAGAAATCCCATTGGGACTCTTACAGGAATCTTCCTAGCTGAACAAAAGCCCAACCAACTGAATATATCCCACAGAGCTTGCGGAGGGGGCTCAAGGGTGCACTTGTTGTATAGCAGAGCAGACTACTTTGTGAATCTTACCATTTCAATCCAAAAGTGGAGTGATCCATAATTTTCAAGGGACGTCTTTTGAAATCCATATTGTTTTCAATAAGTTCAGCATGAGCCTTGCTTACTCAGGAGTGGGGACCACCAGATATCCACTCCAAGCGCTTTTCAAAAATGTTTGCCAACTTCTGAACTGCCCCCTTACCGCTTGGGATTTGAATGTAGGTCCACAGACTGTCCCCTGCCCAACAATTGGGAGCCTACCAAATTGTTGGTTCCCCGTTGAGTGTTTTCCAGTAGATCAGAAAATCTTGGGTGTCCCTGAGTGTCTCCTTTGAGTGTTCTCTTCATGGGCAAGTTTTGATTTACCATCTACTTTTGTATACTATTTTCCAACAAATATGATTGCTGATTTGTTTACAAAATTAGGCCTTCCCCTTTGAATTCTCTCTATCTATCCTCAATATCATGGCTCTGTCCTATATCTACAGAGATTGGTTCCCCAGAGACAAATCAGGGATCCTCATACCTCAGCCCAGCTTCCAAACCATTGGAGTTTTTACGGGGGCCGGCAGCTGACTAGGGCAAAGCACCGTACCAACAGGACAAGAGCCAGAGATCTCCAACCTCACAGGAATCATCATGTTGACAATCAATTGATATATTCTCATCTGAAAAACTGTAATTGACTTAGCAGTCACTCTCATGTTGGTATCTTTTTATACAAAACATACAAAGTATGACAAAGATATTCATTGCCTTATATATTCAATCAGATTTCTTTACATTTCATTTGTAAATGTGATGATAATAACCTCATACCCATGTCTCTTCAAGTGCAATACCAGGCTGTTATAACAGAGATAGTTCAGTGTTTTGTGAAGACAAGAACATACAACACAGTAAAGCTGAATTAATCATTATTGCAGCTGGTTTCAGTGCTGTTAACGGCGTATACTTATCATGATTCTATTGTCGATCAATGGAGACTATTTCTATACTGTGCATATTTAAAAGGAAGTGGATCTCCTTTGGCTCATAGACAATCCATGCACATTGAGCAGTCACTTCACTTATATGGGTCAGCCGGGGGGAGCTGGTTACTTTGAGTCGTAGATGCACCTGCATGTTAGGCATGTCAATTTTTTTGAAGGGGTTTGGCTTCTCATCTGGCACTGGCGCAAAGTATTGAACCATAAACCAGGTATCAGAAACAGTTGGTCGATTCCCTGTTGGAAAACGTTCGTGTCTGAATATTGAAACAATTTGCCCAAATAAAGTCGCACCATTGGAGTGCAAAACCACATGGACTACACTATTGTCTGGGTTTCGATCAGCAGTCGTGTATAGAACTCCGTGGTGGTAAATGCTATTCTCAAAGGTTGCGTGAGACGTAACTGGCGCGAAGTTAGCAGCGAGTTCTTTCGAAAGCTTGGACCACTCGTTGGATGCTAGCCAGATGCAGTTTTCCGCGCGAAAACTATTTAAACGCCTCACAAGCTGCTGGGAGATTTCCTCTTCAAGCGGCTGAGACTTTGACTGATCGTTAGATTGGGGCTCAAAATCGACGGGATCAAAGATACCCTTGAGCTGCGGGAGCAAAGGTTTTAAGCTTGGCGGTATCTTGCGTTCGTCATTGAGTAAAGCAGATAGATTGCCTGCTCGACAGAAACTTTCAAGGAAGGTGATTTCCAATTCACCTATCATGAATGTCGAGTCAGTAATTTTGGAAATAGACGGTTCAAACATAGCTAAAACTTACCCAGGTGATTGTTGTGACAGGCTTTTAAAATACGCCCCATCAATCTTTCGAACGGAAAAGACCACCAGGCGCGAACTGGGCCAAATTTGGCCAGTATATCTGGGAGATGAAGAACCATGTGGTGATTTGGAGCGAGTGAGCAGTGTTGGAAAAGGTCCCTGGAGCTTTGGAGGTATATCTGGATGTGATCTCGAAGTTTTGAAATGCGCTCCGAGGTCATAGCCCTTTTTAGCGCAAGGTTGGTCAGACATACTAGATGGCCGAGGTTGTGCAGAAGAGCCGCGTTGGTTTGATTCTCGCCAGTCCATTCGGGAATCAAGATAAGAGGTAATTGCACCGTAAAAAGAATTCGTACTTCGTCAGCCTTGAGTGTTCCCGAGCCTTTTTGGCCAAGTGTTGGTAAAATACGCTGAAGCGAAGAAGGAGTATGGATTCGTCTGATACGTGGGTTGACCACATGAAGTATGGTGGAATCGAAAGTTACCGCGTGTCTTAGTGGGTGTTTGTAGCTACCATCCCACCCGTAAAACATCTGTGCAAGGGGATCAAAAGAGTCGTCACCAGAAGAGGTGTCTGAAGGTAGTTGTGCTTCGGCCAGAGGTACCCCGCCTTTGACTGTTGGTGGCTGGTGTTCATATTGTTCGCGATTTCGAATCCTCGCGGTTGATGTGGCTACTAAGTTTTGAATCTGGTTTGTTGTCATAGGCGATGGAGGAGGCTCGTTCTCTACCTCCTCTGACATTGCCCAAAACCTTGTAAGATGCCATGAAAGGAGCCCGAGAAGAATGTTATGCATTGAGTCAATAACGTGATAATCTGTCACCTTCCAATAGTCCAACTCGACCATCACCGAGTATCGAACTCCAGAAGATTCAAAGATTTTTTGTCTTGCGGTGGCAGTCTTGGCGTCACGGGCAGCGATGGCATGAGCTCTATGCTCATCTGAGGTTCGGGATTTCCAAGAGCTTGTATCGATGTTGTTAATATCATGTATAGTCATGTAACAGAGCGAACAGAACGCTGTGGCACTGTGGTGGGCCATTCCAAGGGCACCACGTAAGGCTGGCAGGTCTGCTATAAAGGGCAAGACAGCTACACGAATTTGTCGACCTTGAGGATGAAGTGGCGTACGAGAAAGCCACATCCCATCATGCCAGAGGGTGTTGAGCTGGGTGATAAGAGGCCCCATTAACCAGTTGCTCTATTCGAGGGAAGGTGACTTGGGACCGGGAGCAATTCCAAAAAGGTATATGTTTTCTGGAAGAAATCGAGACTCGACAGGTAAGGTCAAGCATACCAGGACGATGAACGTGATGCTTGCTGATCGTCCGCCCGGCTTCTTGCCCAAGGGCTGGATGCCATCCATAAACATCGCGAACGTGAGATTCCCCGTTTTAGCCGTGTACTGTCCGCCATTTGGCCCACGAAACTCTTTCCATAGTTTTGACTGTTGTATGTCTTCGATAGAGGAGGTGTCGCTAAACGGTCTTCTTGATTCTGGCAGTGATTTGTCGAGG
Source organism: Melampsora larici-populina 98AG31 (assembly GCF_000204055.1). Taxonomy (NCBI): domain Eukaryota; kingdom Fungi; phylum Basidiomycota; class Pucciniomycetes; order Pucciniales; family Melampsoraceae; genus Melampsora; species Melampsora laricis-populina. Next base: position 682,968 of record NW_006768792.1, on the reverse strand, counting down.
TCCTCTTCGATGGATGGGAGGCAAATGAAACGTGCAACCCATTCTTCTAAGTCTTGAAAGGCGAATTTCCGGACGTGTTTCCCGTTTGCTCGAAGCAAAGGCTGCGAACACACTTGGAATGTAGAAGAACCTTCATCCAAATCGTTCAGCGTGTTGTAAGGTATCGAAGAGGCATCATAATTTTCAACAAAGCCTGGGACTCGATCTGAGAGGTGAACACAACACTGAGGAGTATCTTCTATAGGGTATAGAGCGAAGCAAGCGGAGCAGCAGTTGAAAAAAACTAAGTGTGGATCAATCCCCAGCCACTTATTCACTGTTCTGATATCGCTTGGAATATGGCGAAGTGCAAGAGCTGTCGTGTTGGGGATGGGAAGCCCGGATGGTTCGCCAGTAAGTCCATGCGATAAAGTCAACGCAATACCGTCCCGTTGCGCCCTTAGCAGCCAAGATGCTGTCACCAGTGAGGAGTGATCGAAAACTGCCATGAGACTAGCAACGAGCGATGCATGAGTTACAACGGGGATTTCTCCGATCAAACTATGCTCGAAGAATTTGGCTTTTGGGTGAAAGAGATGGATACATTAGTCAGCTTTTTCAAAAAGCCAGACAACGATGATTTACAGACAACATATGGAAGCAAAGAAACTCACTTGTGTCAAAGATGTTTTCGGCAGAATTTGTGGGTTCTCCCTCGAAGCCTTGAGATATTCGACGATTGGAAGAACTGGTTCGCTCGATATCCATACAATTATCTTCCGTAGGATTGTTGAGAGGTTCCTGACGATCACGGTCGTCGACGTCCATCAAATGATCATCTTCGCGCTCTTCATCGTTCGTCACCATAGGTCGATGACGTGATTGAAGACTTGCTAGAATACTGGCTCGCTGATCTGCGGCGCGGTGAATTTGACAAGTGATGCGGGGAATGAGAAGGCCTGGCTGATCTATGCCGTCAACCGGGTGACTTTCTTGGATACATTTGGAGCATAAGCAGAGGAAAACAGGCTGTTTCCCGTGGCTCATGATGTGAGATATGAGTAAGCTGAAAACTTGAGTGAATGTATAAGTTGATTTGTAAGAGCGAGACCAAGATGATACTCTCTTCGCGAGATTCTGTTTACCTCCTTCGCTATGATCCGAGTCCGACGCAGGCCCTGGCCTACGAAAGCTGCGGAGCAGTTGTCCGGATGAATTGTATCAATAATGGTTGTTCACAACGCATAATGTTTCAAAACATAACTGAACAGCTTTCATTAGGCTTGATCGAGATGGACTGTCTTCCCGTACAACCTATGTCGAAACAAGTGGGGGAAAGTTGGATATTTTTTCGCTCAGATGTGTTATAAGGCACGGGTATGGGTGTAAGCCATACCATTGATCCCAGGTACTATCAACTCTGGTCCGATTTGGGAGATAGCTGCGTCACTTGCTAGAAATGTTGTAGTGTAGGATACAAAATTGATAGTGGATTGCAATACAAAATCATTTTGGGGAAAAGACTTAGATTGAAAGAGAAGATGATACAAAATATATATACTTAAGGTGTGCGCCCAGAGAGATTATATGTCAAGTGCAATACACCTTGCAAGGTTTTTTTTTACAGCAGCCAAGATAGGTTGTTCAACTACTTTCAGCAGTTCGCGCCGACCAACAACTGCATCCAGCCACAAGGGACAATAACAATCAACGTTGAGGCCTTTTGGTGGTGTTTTTTTGCTGACAGGATAATTTGGATCACGTTGACGAACTCTTGGTTGGTTTCCGGGGGAACTGTTCACAGGATTGTTTCTTTCTCGGGCGGCGTCTATGTCATCAAATATTTTTTGAAGTAAGGGATTTCGCCAAGGTAATCGCCAAATCTTGCATATTTTTCTATCTTGCTCTTGGTCAGCCTCGGAATCGGTTTCGTCATTGCTGCAGCAAGCCTGGACAACTGGTGTGAGGGCCCACAAGTTTGGCCGGGCCATAACAAACTGACTTCGTGCTTCTCGGACCTGGCGAAGTTTTGAAGATGAGATCAGTGAGAATCTCCACAAGTAACATCTGAAAGCACTGGTCTCCAAAACTCACTTTGGAAATTCGGTTGTTTTGAACTTTTGTTTTATGTCGTTCTTGGAGTCGGTTCTGAGACCATTCACGGTTCTCGCGGAATCTGAAAAAACATCACGGTGGATTTAATATACAATGATCAACGTCAGATGGTATTCAGAGAGTTCAGAGAGGAAATGCTGACTTTCGACGCCAGGTATCATTCAAATGATTCAAAATTACTCGATAAATTTGGCCAGGGTCCACATCCTTGGAGACACCAGAATATTCACCAGATTGTACAAGTTTGATGAATATGGCGGTTGCGACTCGGCAGAGGTGTGCGTTGTTGACTGAAGCCATGGGTTCTGACCATTCCGGTTGAAATTTCGCCACACCCGCTTGATACAACGTATCTCGGATTATTTTAATTGAACCAGGACTCTTGTCGTGGGCCGCAAGTCCACTCGTGAAGACGGTGTTGTCAGTGTCTTGCAGATCAACCGGCCCATCTGCAAGTAACCCCTGGATGGTGATGGTGTCCGTGTTCCAGTTACGTTTTTCGGCGGGTGTAGCACCATGTGGGGCATCTTTGTCATCGGGTTTCAAGCCTAAAAGCACTCGGATAAGCTTCCTGACGTATCTCTGTCAATGATGTAGGAAAGAGAGTTGTTAGTAAACAGAATATCTAAACGATGGAATGAGGTGTCTGAACTCTAGACTGACTCTTTGTGGAGTGGTTCTCGGACATGGAGAATCTTTCTCTTCGTCACTGCTTTGCCTAGCACTTGACGCGTCTCTCCCACCTCTTGGTGCAGAGCCGCGTGCGGTAGACTCGCGGGAAAGAGCACGCTGAACAAGATCAAACAACATGTCCATCCGATGATTGAGGCGCCGAATATCGGTGATATTTGTGGAGGTGTTGGCGCTTACAACAGACAGATGTTTGCATAAAATACGCATCTCTTCCGTGGCGTGTGATCCGAATGGAACTGATGACGATGGATCATCAAGGTCCGGTATGATTGGTGATGCTGGTCGAGCCAAAGGTGATGTGTCTCCCATGAGGTCGTGGTCCTTCCATCTCTGAAGTATGTCAGCTTCTTCGTCGTCCCCAGAAACCGCATCTTGATTAGTCGCTCGACCTTTACCCTTCCTTCGGGAACTTGCTGTATCACCACTGAAGTTCACTGGTGTATTCCGGCGGTTAGCGTCATTGGATCGCGTCGGTTGATTAGATTGCTTCGATTTTCGAGGTGCTTTATTGCTTTCATTTGGCTGATTCAATTCTTCGTCTTCATCATTTGAACCTTCCCGATTGGCGTCTGGTGTCCAGTCATCATCCCGCGCATTGTCAAGATGACACTCTTCATCTGAATCTGGTATGATTTTCTTTCTTCTTTGACTGGTGGATTGAATGTTGGAAGCAGAATCTCGGGGGGAAGTAACTCGTAGCTGTAGCGGGTTTCCTTGTCTCGGAGTGATTTTGACACGGGAAGGTTTTGACACTTTCTGTACAGTAAGATTGGTGGTGTCGGGACGAGCGCTTGCAGAGCCTCGTCCACGCCCTTGTCCGCGTCCTCGTCCACGAGAGGAGCCACGAGCACGATCTGAACCTCGACGTTGTCCTCGACCTCGACCAATGGCGGCAGGGGGATTGTCATCCCCAGACGTCTCTTGTCTGTCAGAGTGGACTGCTCCCGAAACTTTGGATTTGCGACGAGGCTTGCGAGAGAGACCGACTACATGTTCGTCGTCCTCGTCGGAGTCATCGGCAGTCGCCTGGGTTCCTGAACGTGACAAGCGAGTGATCTTCTGTTTCTGAGATGGGCCTGCTTTCTTAGATACTGAAGCACAGCGAGTTTTGGATACCCGACGAGAATTAGCATCCCGCGGTCGTAAACGGTGGTCCAAAATTGGACCGAGGAGGTCCTCTCCCTCGTCAGAAGAAGTACCAGAAGCAGCATGAAGAAAAGAGAGATCTTTTCGAGTATCGCCAGCGCCAGAGGTTTGACGAGAGGTTTGATTGGTAGAAGCTCCTCGAAGATCGTGAGTAGAATCATGACGGTCAGAGTTACCATCTGGCACTCGAGGTGGAGCACCAGGTGCAGAACGGTTGTGAGTATGGGGACTCAGTGGTGCGGTCGATTGGGGTGAAGGTGAGCGGGTAGTACGAGACTTGTCGATGACGAGAGATCCAGAACCGAGGCCCGCGGAATGAGTTTGGTCGCCAAAGGGATCAGAATCGCACCACTCCTTCAAGATGGTGGCCTCTTCACTCAGCTCATCATCATCGTCCCTTGTGTCCTGGTTTCCCTCAGTGCTTTGGGAGTTGGTCCCTCTTGCAGGTTCACCTGGAAAGCAAAGGGACGAGATTAACATATGTTGGAAATATACACATGGTAAGTTTGGCAACAGCGTAAGAAAAATCAAGGGAGACTCACGCTCCAGGGGGGGTATTTGAAGAGTAAAATTGACCGAGCGTCTTTTGCTTGGCGGCTTTCGAAGCACTATCAATCGGCCATTTCTTCCTTCGATCTCTTCGATTTCGTCTTGGAGAGTTTGATTGTTTGGTTTTCGGGCTTTGGAAGGATTAGCGTTCTTTCGGTAGAGCGAAAATAGCTGTACGTGGTCCAGTGAGCACCCTCCGACGTCGACGCCGACTTCTGCCAATGCCGCAACCATCACGTCCCGGGAAGGTTTGGGAACATCTGTTACATCAATTCCACAACGGAAAGCGCGAGTCAACCACTACTTGAAAGACATAGAATAAAACGTGACTTGAACAGAGGTTTCGAAAGTCTTGCTACGTACCAACGGGTCCTCCCAATTCGGTACTTTCGCGTCTGCGCTTGGCACCAGCAATAACGGTAATACCTTGACATTAAAATGGTACAGTCCGAAAAGAGGTCAGTGATTAAGTGCCCAAAATGACATGCATCAGGCGGCGATATACATACCCTGTGGACTTGTAACAAGGGAGTTTCCAGCCGATTCCCTTGTAATGGCCCTGGCTGATGTCTTACGCATGATGTTGGAAGCGAGAAAAGATGACGTGGAGGATTTTTGTGGGTGACTGGGAGCTTGATCAACAAGACTTCAAAAGTGGAAAAAAAATTGGTGAGAAGGAAGACAGCGAAAAATTAGGTAGATGGATTGGGAGCTTGATCAAAAAAACTCCACAAGCGGTGAAAATGGGATGGCCGAAACAAAGAAAAACAAAAACTTATAATGAAACCTTGAGAAAGATGAAATAGAAAATTAGGAATAGATCTGCTAGCCAGAGCAAATCTAAGAATATTAGGGTGGGCAGAATTAAATGGAAGGGTGAAAAAGACAAACTTCACAAGCGGTGAAAATGGGATGGCCGAAACAAAGAAAAATAAAAACTTATAAGTGAGGGTAGTGAAACCTTGAGAAAGATGAAATAGAAAATTAGGAATAAATCTGCTAGCCAGAGCAAATCTAAGAATATTAGGGTGGACAGAATTAAATGGAAGGGTGAAAAAGACAAAAAGATCAGGAAAAGGAAAAGAAAAAGTTGACTGAAGAACGAGAGTATGAGATTGGAATTGGAGTTGGTCCGCGTATTAAAAAGCTCTTACCATGAAATATGTCGCTTACAATCCCTTTCATCGTTTGCACTGGATCATGCTTGAAAGGTGCCATCCTTTGAATTACGCGTAAAAGCTGTTAGCTGTTTATGTTCAGACATGCAAAAAGGCTCCGACCCCCAAAGGCAAAAGCGGCGCTCAACATCTGTGTGAGGAGGCTCAGTGAATGAAGCCTTCCCGGTGAAAAACTAAGTCTCAATGACTGAGTTTGAGACAAAAGCCAAATCAGTTATTGAGAGTTACGGCCGTGGTGGTGCTACATAGACTTACGGTCCGCCGGGTTGAGATAAGGCCAACCTTGGAGCAACCGGTTACTCGATTTCGGATTGACTCCCGAATTGATTTGACGTCGACAGGAGGATTGAAGGAAAGGAAGTTACAATACATGGTTTTATGCTCACGTGCACCAACATTGAAAAGACACGATGAACGTAAGAGAAAAAGCTACAATTATAATAAATCCAAACAAAGTGTAGCGCACTAGGTACAAGTGAAACAAATGAATCGTGCGTTGGAATCGTAGGACGTTGAGTTCTTGCAGGTTACTGGAAGAACTCAACATAAGGGAATCAAGAAAGACTTTTGAACCGTACTCTTCGATGATTGGGATTGGGATTGAAAAGCAAAAGAGCAATATTGGAAGATGCTTATTTTCGTCAAAAATAAGCTAATTGAACTAAAACATGCGCTCAGCTGTCAGGTTTGAGGCTGGGCCCGGGCCGACATCGAACACCGTCTGCCGGGTCTGGGGTAGAAGTAGTGGGCCTGTTTCACAGGCCTGTAACAGGCCTACGTAATAGGTAGGCCTGGTGCGAGCGCTCTTCCTGTTTAAAGTAAATCCAGTAAATCCAAGGAACAAATTGGCCATAACAAGAAGAGATTCATGCGTATAATAATAAGCAGTAATCTACACAAAAGATGGGTTATGTGGACATATAACAACAGTTTAAATATTCCACTGCTTGTCAGACAGTCAATGTCAAGATTGAACCCGAACTAGAACTTAGATGAAGTGAGACTCAGAGTATCTGTGGTGCTGAAACAGGTGGAGTGTGTGATCTGCTAATCAGCATAGACATAATATAAACAGCAAAACAGCTAGTAAAGCTTTGAACTACGTATATCATCAGCTTGTTTTGAATTCTACTATTACGCATCGGGGATAATAAGTCTTGCAGTGCGCTTTCTATCTAATGAAGATGCAATGGTTATTAGGTGCTCGATTGATGTTCCTCAGTGAGAATAAGGCAAACAACTCACTGTTCTGCCACTGAGAATTCATTCTGATTCTTCTGATTCTTCTGCGGCTGGCGCTGGGACCAAACCAGCTGCAACTGCATCCTCGTAGTCACACGCGCGTTTGCTAAGTTTTGAAACAGCAAAAAAACCAAAGCATCATAAGTACATTTCATGAACACTTCCTCCACGTGCTGAAGTCACTCACGTCTCGATTGATAAAATTGCCCAAAGGTCCGCGGCATTCTTGGTGTGACACTTCATTTCGGACTTTATCGCTTTGTGTTCCGCACGCGCCACCTTGAGTTGGGTCTCGTAAAGTTGACGGTGAGGAATCACAACGGGATCGAGCGAAAGCAACAACATCTCACAGTAGGATATAACGTTGTGAGAATCTTTAAGCTTGAGAAAGACGTTTTCATGTAGATCTTGTACCATATATATCGCATTCTCTACCGCTTCGAGCTCGATTTTGTTGAGGTATTTGTATTTGGCTACATGTTTCGCGATATCGTCCTTGGCGAAGTGGATATGATAATGTGCGAGGTTACTTCAAACAGGAATTCTGAAATCACGGGCACGCTGACTGGGATTCAATCTCGCCAGTCCTGAATTGGGCCTTCAATCATGAATAGCCAAGGCTTGTAACTCGGGGATGAGGCCAACGTGTTCTTCGGGTAGGTAAGGTGGGAACATTGTTCCTGCAGAAAGTGCGTTAACATGAGAGGGTAATTCAACAAAAACAGATCGCGGACAAACCTATTGTTTGCTACGCAGAAGCTACAACAGCCCAATACGATTTTGGCGCGTTGCAGTGGATGATGATGAAAGTTCAACAGAATCGCGTCCGAGCAAGGAGCTTTCTGTTACGAGGAAAAATTTAAGATCAGGTCTGTACAGCCTGGATGACTATCACCATCTTGGAGCCGCTTTGGCAATCTATCGCCGAATATGACCCACTTTGTTTTGTAGTCCTTTGTTTTACATACAAACGTATTTCCTACCGTACGACTACTACATACCTCATTTGAAGACGAAAAGCCCTCGATTAAATGGGGTCCACTTTGCCTCAGCTGACGTCGTTTACAAATCCTGTTGACTAACGTGGCGCACGTAATCGACAGTAAACTTGCTCTGCTGCGTTGTAGTATGGACCGACTATCATTGTGAGGCATCCAACGTGAACTGTCAATTTACTGATCGTCCGAGAGCATGTCCAAGGTTGTGTTAGACCGTGGGTACAGCCAATCTCAAGAGCAAAGTGCTAGTTCTGATGAACACTTTTTGGAAATACCATCATTCAATGGTTTCAATACCGCCGCGAAAACAAACACTTGACGTCATGAACAAATAGATAGAGAAGTTCACAGGCAAGCAGGATTGTGGGAGAAGTTCGGGAGAGACAATTATAGTAAATCCCAAGGGGTGGGTCTAAATACATAATTGGATGTCCCCGTGCGGCATCACTATAACATGAGGTCCACTTTTCACATATTCCATGCCCTCAGCAAAAAAAAAACAGTGCATCGGCTTAACTATCAAGGACTGATGCTTCGGACCGAACACGCCCGCGGGAGGAGCTGTTTAACGTAGATGTCGATCAGAACCTTTTAACTAAGGTCAAATGCACACAAGCGTGTATCCTCATAAGGATGAGCTTACCTCATACAACGGCTCTTTTCTCAAAGAGCTATGGCCCAATAAAGCAACGTGTTGGTTTCTTCATTGAAATCTTCCATACGCTGAATGAAAGGCCGAACTAATAAATTGAAGAGTTGCAAAGCGGTTGGTTGTGCGATATTAGGATCCAGACGCAGCCCCGGGTGGAATAGAGCGAGCATTTCTAGTAGGTTTTGTTTGTTTGTGCGAGGCATAGGTGCGTCGACGTGAGCGAGAGGTAAGAATATATGTAAATGCTCCTCTAAAAGTACCGCGCGAAGGGGAGGGGCGATGTCTGCCATGTCCGCGTGATGATAGGTTATTCTGCACGGGGAAGGCAGGAGGACTTTGAGAATGTGAGATCCTTGATATTATGAGAAAGAGATCTCGACGGACCTTTAGGAAATTCAAAGGTTTGCACTTTGAGAGATGGGTTTGCCTCTACGTTGATATCGATGGAGGTCTTGGGAGCTTATATATCTAACTCTTGACTAGATAGATTGATAGTATAGTCGTGTCACGTTCTGAGTTCACTGCAATGAATTCTGAGACTGGCCAAGCTCAAATTATCTATGTGCCATCTTGCCCACACGGTTTGATACATAGCAAGATCTCTATTGGCCTATTGAGTGGCTCAAGAGACCTTTGGAATTTTTGTTTCGTAGGGATTCTCGACTGAGGAAGACCACAGGTACGTAAAACCAGGTGATAGGTGGAAGAAAGATAAATGGCCGTATCAGGCCGTATCTTACGCACCAAGGGTGCATGTCCCCTTTCGGGGTCTTTCTCCCAAAGATTCAATTATTACGTCAACTACCGTGACCCGAGATCTCATAATTTATTACCTCACAAAGTCTCAATCAGCGTCGATATCATGTAAAAGCTACCCTGTCTCACCGATAAAAAGAAGACAAATATGTTTCACAAAATGTTCATCAATCAAAATATCAACGATACCTAGATCTGGGTCAGGCCTCGAAATTAAACCACTCTTGAGAATGTTTTTCGGCCCTTCGGGTTCTATGTATGTATGTAAGTACATGGCCTGAACACCTGAGTGCAAAGATCTCGCGAATCTTTAATGGGCCACCCACAGTCCAAGACCGCCTCTGTTCAAACCTGATATGTATCTGAAGAATTTAGGTTTCAAGTCACCCAAAATCCAAGACATCCTCAAAATCGAGAACATTCTCGTTCTACGTGAGTTCCTGAAACCACTCCATTAAGCCCAATTTGACCACCTTACTTTGCAAATCCCTCGATAAATAATATATCACATCACGGTATAGCCTCACCCCCTTTTAAGGATTGGCCCGTGAAGGTGTCAAAATCTAACCACACCTAGTTCAATCCCATCATCATCCAACATCCATAACACAAGTACATACGTTGCCTTTTTGAATTCTATAAACAGCTCTTTTCAACTCTTGTACTTGACTAATAACTCTGCCAATAGCAACATAGACTGACGTCATCGATCCGATCTTCTATCCACTTGATCCTATTAGCCTATCGAACAGGTCTACACACTGTCCTATTAATCAAGATGTCGGAGTCTCATCCTCGAGGTGAACCCCAAAGCCCTGCTAGTATCAGTATACCTGACCAAGGACCTCGTACCTCAAACGACGTTGATTTCAATCTCCGTGCAAATGCCCCACAAGCAATTGAGAAAATCAGTGAGCTCTTTTTTTGTTCTTATTGTACCAATTAATCCTGATTGCTCGACCTCTATGATGTAGTAAAGGAGTTGACAGACCAATTATCCTCTCTCAATCATTCCGTCGGTGCTCTTCATGACAGGGTCAATGCCTCACTGGTAGGATGTCAACACGCTCAAACAAGATGTACGGCCCTCATTCTAACTCTACATATTTGAGTGCATCCTGCTGACTAACTTTGACATTCCAGCGGAGGTCAGCCGCATGTCGGTCCTTCTGCCCCAACTCATGAAGGAGCTCAAGAGGCTCCAGTTTACAGTTGATTCTCTAGCCAACCTATCTCACATGGTCCTGAGGGTACACCGGAACATCCTCAAGAAACTGATTGAAGCCGCACACCTTGATATTGACTACCAAGCCGAGATTGATGCCACCTCGAGTTCTTCCAGCCATAATGATGAGACTCCTTTTCTATCCGATGCACAAAATTCAGTGCGAGATACGTAGTTTGTGCTTGTAACGCCTTTTCGGCTCTTTACTGCTCTTTATCATGCTTATCATACAAATGCTATCAGTTGTCTTAGTTTCTACCATGTGATCAATTATTGATTACCGATAGATATATTGTGAGCGGACTATACTACCTCTGTGATCAAATACATATACACAAGTGATCACCCGAGATCCCGCTCCGACGTGCTGAAAACCGTTACCCGTGGAGCGTATCCTCAATTGATATCATGTAAAGACCATAACATCCTCCCTTTGTGAGTGCCGAATCCCACTCTATAGTATTATATGAAAGGCAAGTTTAGGCCAATGGCTAGAGCTAGACTCCTTCAGATTTTGGATGCCTCACATCCGACGAAATCTTTCCGCCTCAGAGTCATTTCCCGCAAGCGCTGCTGAACCTCAGCACCCTCATATCTGACTGAACATCTCAAACGCTCAGGTCCACTCGTTATGCACTCAAACTTTCTGGACCCAAGTCAACCGAACAGCTGTCTATCACACCTCCAAACTATCCGTTTACGCCCTCGGACTATTATCTTACACACTCCATTAATATTTGTACGACCTCCAATCAAACATACGGATCGTTTTCATATTGCCGACCAGGTAGATCTTGATGGGGCCTATCGCAGCGACTTCTCAATATTCAAGTATGCACGGGTTCTAGCAGTTTCAGCTTTTTCAAGTGGTCGTGGTCAGTAAATTTTCTCCAACAGAGACCTCAGAGCTCGTGGATCCGGAACAAGCTTAACATCACGTGCATTATAGATAGTCACTTATTAATTGACTTGGTTTTTTTCTAGCAGAGCACGACTGCACCCATCTGCACGGAAGTCGAAAAATCAACTTCGGACCCTTTGCTGGAGTCCTCGACATTGGTCATCAAGCTCCAGTCGTCAATTTCAAAACTCATAGATTGTTACAGAGCAAACTCTTTGAGCCCGACCTTTTCAAAAACGCTGTCGCCAAGATTTCTTCCAACACAAATGGTATGGCCTTGATTGCTTGTGAGATATGCGCCTTTCAAGAGCTGCACTTCAACGAGTGCTGTCGCCCTGTTTCCTCTTTCAATGTTATCAAAGTCAGCCCGGATCAACATATCGACGGCTTATCTCATATCTTCCAAAGCTTAGTGCAGTTGGCTCCGAATGTATCAGTAGCACGGTCAGTTTGTTTTCCTACTCAATAATATCACTCCTATCAACCCTTACCAATATAATCTCCTTGTATTCCAGCTACCGGCTCAATGCAAACCAACCGGATGAAAGCACAAGTCGTCTCTGCTTACACAGTATCTTCAAGTCCTCCGACCGACTCGCTTTGGAAGATTTCTGTCTTCATAACACATGTAAGACTTCAGCTGATCACGCATGTTTGCACGGATCCTTCAAGCCAAGTTTGACCTACACTTCTGACCCTGGCAATCAACAAGATCTCATCACCTCATGTAAGTGGTGTTTACTGACCTTTGAGGTTCAGCCTCCAAATGCTTACCTTCTCGCCGAATATCTAGCGCGACCGAAATCGCCTTCTCTCAATGTCACTTTTGTCGGTCTCAATCCAACACCTGTGGTGTGTGATCATAACTCGATAAGTATCACTCTGCCAGACGATGACAAAGATGAACCGTTTGAGATTGACCCAGACGTCTGGGAATTTTTGCAAAATGAACAACAACAATATCCGCAATATTGGCTTTCCTGTAAGTCACACTGTGACTTATCATCTTTACGAGTCAAAACTGATTCACCCTCCGTTCACTTTCTTCACTGTTTTCAGCCAGCTCCAAGGAGAGCACTCTCGTCTCTCTCAGAGAGACGTCCACAAGCGTGGCCCAACCGCACGAGTAAAGTAGATCACCCATGGATATGCATATGTCTTGTCAATTTGTAAAGGCCTTTGAGACCGCTCGACCCAGGATCCGTTTTTTTCTTTGTTGCCAACATCAATATATTCTTGCGTGTTATGATAGACAACTTGTATTGGCGTACTATCAAACATATCAAACATTACACTGATTGTATCTTACGCCAGAGGTCTATCTCATCCAGTCCCGCAGTGTAAAGTATATGTTCCCTCAAAACGTATACTTTGGATGAACTATCCCGTTTGTCTGAGCCATTCGTATGTATACAAACTATCTTGTTTGTCTGAGCCAGTTCTGAACCTGAGGTAAAGCACCGATGCAAGGAGGGTACCGTCGCTGCAGTACCTTGCCCGCACGAATGTGACACTCAAACTCTTCAAGTTCATTCAGTACGTCAAATTCAGGTCATCCTCAAGCACGTCGAGCTACATTATAGAACTGAGTTATGCTCAGTACCTTAGTATTACTACCTTTTGGTGAGTGTCCGTAAAGAGATGTTCAGTACCGCTTGGAGACTACAAGCATGTCACTGAGTGCGAAGTTGAGTAACAAGGCCGTCACTGAGCGCGAAGCTGAGTATTCAGCGTTGACCCAGGACTGTGTGCCCTTTGTGTCTTTTGACAATACCTCAACATGCTATACCTTTCAGTTAGCCGGAAAAGGCCTTCAGAACCTCCCACGTTAAGGTCACTGCCAGCATTAAAGAGGTTCC
>NW_006768792.1:663072-668513 GCF_000204055.1 Melampsora larici-populina 98AG31 | reverse complement strand
GAATATGAGCGATGACAATATTCGACGTGATATCACGTTAGATGTGTGAGACTTCTATTAACTCTTTATGCTGGCAGTGGGTATATATAGGACGACCAGCTTCATCATCTCAGAGGTAATACAAGTCTCACACATCCAACTTGATATCACGTCAAATATTATCATCGCTCATATTCAATAACCCAGCTTGATTTCACCTTCTCAATCAGTCTCAATATCACAATGGCTCAAACTTCGCGCGTCGAACTCCAAAAGCACAAGTACTGGGATCAGGTTCAAACATTACCGAAAGACCTCGCCTATCTGCTTCAACCTGATGTAGATTACACTCAAAAATCGACAAAAAAAGAAGATCTCCGAGACATGATGAGGCATTTTGGTATTGACCAAAAACAATATCCTGCTAGTCTCTTGAAAGCCAAGCTTGTCGAACGTTACCAGCAGCTCCTTTTACCTGATCTTCAACCCTTTATCACCCAGGTGGATACTACTGCGAAAAAAACAAAAAATGCACACACCCTTCGAGAGGCTCCCTTCCTCCAGCCAACCACCTTGTCACCTCAAACCCTTCGCTCGGCGATCCTGACCAAGATCAGGAGTAGCTTCGTTCCCCAGGCCTTTTCAAAAACCGCGCTTACCAGACTCTGGCGACACGCATTCCACCCGCTTCCGAAATATACTTTCGCCCCGGTTGAGTTCTATACGCGCCCACATGTCTGTACCAACGAAGCCGATCTTGCTACTAAGGGTCGCGAGTGGCTTTGGCACGCTTTACAATGTGAACATCCTGAGATTTTTATACCCCTTGTGGCTTGTACAGAGCCTATCCTACGCGCCTTGTACAAACGATTCGTCCTCGAAAAGACCTCATTAGATGAGCTTTGTTATGGAGTACACTACTACATAAGTGAACCCGATTCTCCCATACATAATAATTCAGAGGGTAAAAAGCACGAGGAATCAAATGCGTCTGTCCCATTGGTCGCCATCAACGCGGAAGAAGATGGCCCCATGGACCACTCCTTATGAATACCCGTAGAACACAAGTTTTATTTTTTCGATAAGCCAATTCCTACACCTTTTAATACTATATAGTCAATTTCTCTCTTATTGTTAGTCTCCTCTAAGTCATAGCCAATACCGCAATTCATGGTTGAATCTGATTACATGGACACCTTTTTCCGACAAGCCGATTCCTCCACTGTATACTACTATAATCATGTGAATAGCTCTCTTGTTGTGTTTGAGTCGTTGTTTGAGTCCTCCCAGTAATACAAATACCGCGTATCATGATTGATTCATCAGGGAATCTTTGTCTTTTCCAAACTTTGCCGATGAGAGGTGCCAAAGTCACATGACTTCATCAGCGCTACCAACGCTCATCCTGACTCTGACCGCTGTTTCCACATTCTTGAATCTTCCTTCTTGATGCCCGGTATCATCGATTGATATACTACAACTGATGACGTTCATTGATCTATGGTTGGGTTTAGGGTACGACCTTTACAACGTCATAGCACCTTGAAAAACCTGACGCGTACACCGAGTTTGGTCTGATCATGACAGGCCTTTGTCCGACTGGAGGGGTGCAGGCTCAAAACTCGCCTTTGTCTCTCTATCCTTTGATTATCATACCGCCTTCATACTTGTTCCCCAATGTATCATCCTCCCTTAACCCAGACATTACACCATTAAACCAACCCCTCTTGATCCAACCAGATTTTCTCCTTCAACTCGATTCGAATCTCCTAGTTTTACAGAGAAATTTCAATTTAAATCAATCCTCTCACTCCATGTCCATGTCTTCACGCAAACTCACCGGTGGCGAGGCCGATCAAAAACCAGTTGAGCACTACAATAGCCAGGACATCGTAATCCTTACCCCCGAACGACCACCCACTCACACGCGTGGTGTATGTTTACTCCAGACTCCAGCGTGAGACCATTCCATAATTATCACCCTTTTCCCGTTTGAGATCCTGAACTTGAAGCACTTTGAGGTGCACTAAGCTGACTCTAACTTGACTTTTTGAGCCATCTTCAGCATCGGTCAGAGCCCTACTCCTCGGATCAAGGACAAGCCTATGGACTTCGGGGCCAGCGCCATGGGAATCAAGAATGATCAATTGACCTTTCTGAAGGACATGTTATCAACGCCAACGATCATCATAACTCCGGATGGACTCAGCTACCACGGTGGAGTACACATACCCCGGAACCACTGGTGGGTATACAGACTCATTCGCCCAGTGCTTTCGATATTCGCACCGCTAGTTCCACCTACCTTGTACTCACTCAGAACTTCTCCCAGGGTGATGATCGATGGACGACCGAACCTCTTGTTTGATCAAATGCAACCAGGTCAGATGCCCAAGTTCGAGGACATGTCCATGCGCGAACTCGCCGAGTGGCGACTCGGAGTCATGATTCAAACCCCCGAAGCTGGCGTTCTATTTAATCGCGCGTTTAACTTGAAACGCGCAGAAGAAGGCTTCAGCCACCTCACATACCCGGTTCCTTTCACAGGGGATATGCCTGACGACGTCGATGAGATGATCATCAGTTTAGAATACGACACCCACTTCATTACACGTTGCATCTCGCTCGCCGAGGACGCAGCCGCGCACAATCGGTTAAGCCTTGTTCCGAGCTTATCGATGTTACACGGTGTTGACTTGAGGGACACTAGGTGCTCATCAAACTCTTCCGATGCTAGCGATAAGGCCTCAAATCGTGATGGCTTGCAAAATCCCAGTTGTGTGAACAAGAAGCGTAAGTGTAATCAAACATTCTCACCTTTGAGAGAGTCGAGTCTCACTGACAACAATTGACCTTGTTTTTGTATGATAGCGTCTGTCGGAAATTTGCCCCTTGATAGACGGTACAGTCAATCAAAACCGCAAACTCCTCAAAATCCTAAAAAGCGCGAAGGAGATCAATCTCCTGACCCCCGTTTTCCAAAGCGCCAACGCGCTTGATGAAAACACAACAACAGGTGAGATTTTGTACCCCTCTTCTTCGATTAGAGATGAGAATGTTCCATCAGACTGACCTGTTCATTCGAATGCACAAACTGGCCCACCAGGCTCTCCTTGATTGAGTCATGTAGCCATCTTGTATAAAGGGATGTCAGATTGGTCTCTTCATGCCTCATAATAATCATTATGTCAAGCTTGTTTATCCTTATATTTAATTAGCTTTGGTATTTTTCAACCAATGACACAAGAATTGCTTTAAAGGTATCAATTTAAAAGGTCTGAACAAATTGTTGTATTCAGTAAACAATATGTGGAGGTGTACTTAACACTTAGCTCAGCTTGTCAACAGGTGTAGCTAGCCTGCATGGAATAGTGTTATGTGAATAGTTTCTTGGAGATCTATGACTGGATCCCCATGTCAAAATCCCACATTAATAAATCCATGAGGGTGGCTCCATTACATACAAGAATCATGATTTCCTTGAACAATGATTCACCTTTGTTCACAAGAATTATGTATTTAGATATCATAGAAATTTCTACTTGGCAGGGCACACACTGATATTGTTAGTCTAATCTTGAGTGTCCAAGCCAGGCAAGGAGGCAAGTTAAAAATACTAACCTCTTTGAGGTTTCCTTGAACTTTTGATCCGCGCCCAATGATTTGGAAGTCTGGAAATATTTTGCAGATTGTGGAGCAAACTGCTGGGCCATGATGATGTGGCAAGGTGCAACAGATTGAAATACACCACAGCCGTCATGCTTTGTGCATAACGTACCACAGTGGTTGTGTCACAGTCAATGCTCAGTGTTTTGCATGATGATGTGTGATCATGGGGTTGTGGTGAATTAGCAGTTGGATAATGGGCAACAAAACCCCACAATGGCCCCACTGCTTAGCTATGGATGCAACAATAGCCTTTTCTCCATTAAGCGTTAGTATCTTTGGACTCATACAGTTGAGCCCCGGCAATCACATAATTTGAGTGGAAGACTTTTGGTATGCAATTCTGTTGTCAAATTTGGCATTAGAAAGAATCAAGATTAATTGTATTTTCTATGCATTATCACGGGTTAGGCGTAATCACAGGGTATGCAGCTGCGCGGGTATGCAATTGTACAGATTTGACTGTATCAAACTGAAGTTGCATTCAATTCAAGGTCTTCATTCATCTGACTTCCTGTTGGGCCAAGTGTGTATGCTGCCAGAGTGCTATTGGTGTTGCGCTATGGCATGTGGTTGCCTGCTGTGTTGCCAATTTGTCAGGCAGAAACAAACCGCTGTGTCACACTGCAACAACCATTGCCAGCAACAGATTCCAGTGGTCCAGAATTGTGGATCAGCTGTTTGTGGATGACTTCACTTTCTTATACAAGCGAGACTTTTGAAGTATCTCACTCAGCTATCCATGAAGGCTCCCTTTGCTGAGCTACCCTCACCAGTATACCTATTTCATTTCCTTCAAGAGTCCCCATGAAATTCCTAGTACAGGATTGTGGTCATTGCTTTTCCCTGGGGGACCCGGATTCCCGCCTGGGAACCTCTTTAATGCTGGCAGTGTTGGATTAAAATTTTCTCTTTTTCTAAATGCACAAGATACAGAATGACACCTGCCAAGATTTTATTTGTTGGGAATTTTCAGTATTGTGAGGTGAATATGCCAACTGTATCTATTGCTTCACTCACAGCTTTTCCCCTGGATTCCAAATTCTGAGAGCCGTTAAAATGATTTAATGAATTCTACAAGGGAAGGAAGAAATTGAGACTAGATTTTATCAAATATGATGTTTTGATTGAATGTTTTTTTCTGTTGATGCTGAGAACATTTTATTGAAGATTATTTCCTTTTCATTTTTTTTGTTAGTGGGAAATAAAGTATTAGAAACAGGTGCCCAGATTATTATGAAGGATTCATTTGCAGTAGAATAATTAAAAGGATCAGATAAAGGTAAAAATCAATTGAAAGAACAAGATTTAGCAGGAATCAAACTTAAGATATCTTACATTTCATTCCACCTCAAAAGAGCTAAACATTTGATAATTAGGAAACTCATCTTGAAGGTTTGTTCGATTTATTGTTCATTTCTATTGATCTTCCTTCCAGGATGTTTGGTATGATATATAGTCTGGAATCTAGAGGGTTGTGAATGACAATCTAAGATACCTGGATCTAGATTCAAGGGGTGAAAAAGAACCATAGTCTTTGATTTAGTTGGATTTTGCCCAATAGTGGTGACTAGATTCTCATTGCAAGACCTTGAACTCTACTAACAGAATAGTTTGGCTTATTTAATTAACTCACACTTGATGCTATGAAATTCTTAAGAAAAGATGCTACATACTGAATTTATTGAACCAGAATTTGACCGTTAGTCTTCCTCAGATGCTATTCAATAATCTATTGAGGCTAATTTTTCTTCCACTACAAGAAAGATAATATTTTCTGGGCAGAAAATTAAATT